>NW_015386401.1:2690481-2703247 GCF_001527695.2 Protobothrops mucrosquamatus | reverse complement strand
ATAATATCCCCCAACTGCTTCCCTTGAAGTGCAATACCATGATTTTCCATTTCTATAAGTATTGAATTGCATCCCAAAGTCTCAGTTAAATTCATCACCGCTTTTTCTCTGTATCCTTGTAGATTTTCTTTAGTTATTGCCAATCCGATTTCTGCTTTTACAGCTCTTTCTTCCACTTCCTTCCAGAAAGAGCAATAATTTAATTTGTTTCTTAAATTAAAAATGAAGTCAGTATCGCTATAATTCTCCGTTACCATCAAACAGTGTTTCCAAATATTCCTCAAAAATATTTAAATTAAATTAAATTAAATTAAAACTAATTCAGTGTACAATAAAGTCCCAATATGAATTTTCCAAAGTAGGCTGTCTCACCTTGGTTCTGCCCTAAACTGCCTTATTTTTCATGGGAAAAATATTTTCTTTCTTTCTTCTGCATTGATGGATGGAAGAAGATAAATTCTGGTCATAACCCAAATTGGCTTGTCTCATTTATTTATTATTATTAATTTATTTATTTATTAAATTTATATACCGCCCTATCTCCCTTGCGGGACTCAGGGCGGTGAACAGGCGATACTAAAAACCAGGATAATAAATAAATAGTTTGTTTTAAAATTGAATTAAATAACAGGCCTGTTCTAAAAACACACCCGTAAAAAACCCCCCACTGAAACATAATCAAACTATGCCAGGCCGGCCGCATGGAATAGATGGGCCTTCAGGGCTCGGCAAAAAAGGCACAGGTCCGCAACTGTACGTAGGTCGGGGGGTAGGTCATTCCAGAGGGCAGGAGCTGCCACAGAGAAGGCTCTCCCCCTGGGGGTCGCCAGCCGGCATTGTCTGGCCGACGGCACTCTAAGGAGGCCCTCTCTGTGGGAGCGGACTGGTTGAAGGTATGTGTTTGGTAAGAGGCGGTCTTGCAAATACCTAGGTCCATTGCCATGGAGCACTTTAAAAGTTGTTACTAACACCTTGAAGTGCACCTGGAAGGCCACCGGCAGCCAGTGCAGCTCGCGCAGGAGAGGTGTTACATGGGAGCATCTAGAGGCTCCCAAGATCCCCCGCGCAGCCGCATTCTGAACTAGCTGGAGCCTCCGGGTGCACCTCAAGGGGAGCCCCATGTAGAGAGCATTGCAATAGTCCAGGCGGGAAACAACGAGGGCTTGAGTGACTGTGCGTAGGGCGTCCCGATCCAGAAAGGGGCGCAACTGGCGTATCAGGCGAGCCTGATGAAAAGCCCCCCTGGCCANGCTCTCCCGAGATAAAGGGAGAGCTTTTGGGACTCTACTCCTATCCAGGAGTACTCACCTCGACCCCTTCTCCCGGGGCACAAGGTTCCAAGCCGCTGAACAGCTGCTGACCGCTGTTCATGCTGGCTCTGACGCCTTCCCAAGCGGACGGCTCCGAAAAGAGCCGCCATCGGCGCGCCGTCCCACCGGAAGTCCCCGGTTGCTTGTCTCCTTGATTAGTTTCCATCCGTTGCTTCTTGTCCTGCCTTCAGGCGCTTTGGAGAATAGCTTGACTCCCTCTTCTTTGGGGCAGCCCCTGAGATATTGGAACACTGCCATCATGTCCCCCCTCGTCCTTCTCTTCATTAAACTAGACATACCCAATTCCAGCAGCCTTTCCTTATATGTTTTAGTTCCAATCTCCTAATCAACTTTGGGGCGTTTTGATTCCTTTTTTATAGAGCTGCAACTGAAGGGCTGTTCTCCTAAAACAGTGATGGCGAACCTTTTAGAGACCGAGTGTCCAAGCTGCAATCCAAAACCCACTTATGTATCGTCGGGTGCCGGGTGGGTATGGACCATTGGGTGGGTGTGGCCAATTGCGTGGGCGTGGCTGCGGTGGTAACAGCACACTGGGTGGGACTAAAAAGTTCAATCAATCAATTCCAATTTCGCAAGATCTTTTTTTTTCCCCGCGAGAAGTTGAAATTGACTGATTGATTGAACCTTTTTTTTTTTTGCACACAGCGGTGGAGGCCTAAAGTGAAAAGGTTTTATAAAACCCAGCTGAAGGCCTAGGATTGGGGCGACGGCGCACGTGCCCACAGAGAGGGCTCTGAGTGCCGCCTCTGGCACCCGTGCCATAGGTTCGCCACCACTGTCCTAAAACCACTCCTAAAACAGAAGGCCACCTTTTGAAAGGAGAGCAGGACAGGGGCACCCCATTTAACTTCCCTGAGCCAACTCCCCTTCCCTCTCTGCCTCTCTGATTGAGGAGGCAGGATTTAAGGGGCAATTATTGCAAATGCTCAGAGCTGCAAGCTGGTCTGGTCGGGGCCCAGGGACTCAATTTTCCTATTGTCAGCCAAAGTGGCTGGCACACTCCCTGGCCTGGCGGGCTGATTTATGAGGGGGCTGCTGGAAAGAGGAAGGAGACACGCATGCCGCCTCTTTCAAGCCCTCTCCCTTTAAATAAAACAAAGTGCCTGCCTTGTTTACTGCGGTGCTGGTATCTCAGGGTGGGTTATAAATCCCAACCTGTCCCTTTTCCCTCCCTGGTTGTTATCCCAACAAATTGTTTAGGGGGAGATGCCAGGCAGCTGCAAATAAGCAATTCACAACTTCAGGAAAGTCTACTGCTCACCATTGGAGAAGCCAGCAAAAAAGCTCCCGGCTAATTAAGGAAGACGGGTGAGCAGCAGGAAATCCCAAGCCGAAATAGTTAGCAGTTATGCTGACCCACAAAGAAGAAACAACCGATGTAAGCAGATTTCATCCCTGGCTGTTTTGAAGACCGTAGGCAAGGGGCGTTCGCAGCTGCAAGCCGCAAGGGCCACGTGTGCACTATGGCCTCGTCACACAAATGCCACCGTGACATACATGCCTCCTGACAACTGATGCGGGTAGAGAAGCTGGGGCCTTTGCACGATGACATTCGTACACATGTGTCTTCATTGACTTCCCCCCATGCATGCCTCTGCTGTAGATACAGGCTGCAAGTGATAGGTTTGTTCTCCTACGTTGTGTCCTCCTAGGTTTGTGAAGTGGCTGTTTTGTTTCTCCAATGTATAGATCACACGCGTGCCAGAGGCGGCACTCAGAGCCCTCTCTGTGGGCACGCGTGCCATGCCCTGGAGATGGTGAGGGACTGGCCCCCACCGCCCTGGCCCCACCCACCCAGTCTGCCATGACCACCGCGGCCATGCCCACCCGGCACCCAGTGATAAATAAGTGGGTTTTGGGTTGCAATTTGGGCACTGGGTCTCTAAAAGGTTCGCCATCACTGGTATAGATGCATATGCCTTGTGCGGCATATACCACATTGCTCAGTTTGTGTCGGAGTGTTTTATCCTTGGGGTGGACAAGCTTCTGCCTTAGTGTATTCTTGGGTTTAAAGTTTGGATGTATGCTGTGTTGATTGAAAATCCTCCTGAGCTTTTTTGGATAGTTCTGCAATGTGTGGAATGGCAACATTGCTTCGTTTATTGTTCTCTTCTTTGTCTGTTATGGAGTCCACTTGTCTTTTGAAAAAGCACCTTTGGGACAACCATGACCTGGATGACTGAGAATCTCCATAGACATTTAAGACGGGTTGCCACTTATTTTCCAAACACTATTCAATATATTGGCTTCCCTCTTCAAAGTGCTAACTAATTTAAAGCCTAAGTACCTTAGCGACCTCTCCAGACACTAAAATTGGAAGTGGAAATCCTTTTACAAGCTCTGTTTGTCAGCAAGCAGGAAAATGCTTCGTCCTGAATTGTTTCTAAAGTTGTGGGTCTGTTGCCTTGTTTTCATTGCATTCAGATAAATCAAATCCATATCATTTGGACACCTTTTGGACCCGATCTTATTCTTAAAGAAGGTTTTGAGCTTTGCCTTCTACTTTTTTTTCGGGTGATTTGTTTGATTAATTGGATTTACATCCCTCTTTCCCCCAGCAGGTCTGTGTAGCTCTGTAGGATTCTGTCTTCCAATTATATATCCATAAAAAAAAAAGAAACTTCAGAAGTAGGCTGGGCTGAGAAACTGTGACTGGCATTAGATCATTCTTTTCTATTTTGTGCACTGTGTCTTTGCTTCTATTTGTGTCGCTGCAACTTTGATGGTTTTGCCAAGCTGGAAAGCAGGGTATAAATTAAATCAATCCATCAATAATAGGGATGCTTTTGGGAGATGCTGACAGAGAATTGCTCACATTAATGCTCTTTTTTCCCAGAGACTTGAAAGCCCAGGCACCAATAGGCCAATTGTGCTTTTTTTTTTTGCAATGCAGACACAAGGACCAGAGAGAGGCCATTTAGGCTGGCTTTTGCTGAGAAAATAATTGCAACCATTACTCAGGGTGAAAACGAGCTTCTTACATAAAAAGCTCCTAGTTCATGGTTGTGAATAATAGGGGGTAGCAAAAAACAATTTCTGCCTTCAGACTGGAGAAATCTCTTAGCCTAGGCTGACCTCAAGAATTCTGACTGCATTTGCCCTTTATTCAGAAGCATGTGGACTAGAATCTTTGCACTTAAGAGGGGTCTGTGGTTCGGGAAAGATAACCACACTTGGCCAATAAAGGATTCTATTCGATAGATAGGTAGGTAGGTAGGTAGGTAGGTAGGTAGATAGGTAGGTAGGTAGATAGATAGATAGATAGATAGATAGATAGATAGATAGATAGATAGATAGATAGATAGATAGATAGATAGATAGATAGATAGATAGACAGACAGACAGACAGGCGAGCGGGCGGGCGGGTGGGCAGGCAGGCAGACAGGCAGACGGACAGTTTGGTCTAGTGCAGGGGTAGGCAACATTGGCTCTTTTATGACTCGTGGACTTCAACTCCCAGAATTCCTGAGCCAGCGATGCTGAGGGGAAAGGGAGAGGTTTCCAAGCTGAGCCATGCTGGCTCAGGAATTCTGGGAGTTGAAGTCCACGAGTCATAAAAGAGCCAAGGTTGCCTACCGCTGGTCTAGTGGTTATGACACTAAGCTAGAAAACAAGAGACCATGAGTTTAAGTCCCATTTTAGTCATGCAAGCCGACCGGATGACCTTGGTCTGGTCCCTCCCTCTGAGCTCAACCCACCTCACATCACAGGGTTGTTGTCATGTGGAAAATAGGAGGAGGAAAATGTTTTGGATATGTTCTCTGCCTTGAGTTATTCGTGAAAATAACAAAGGCAGGATATACAGTAAATAAATGAAAATAATTACATGAAATAAGGCATGGGCAAACCCTCTCTCAAATACAGGGAATCTTCGACTTACAACCCTTCATTTAGTGACTGTTCAAAGGTACTACAGCACTGAAAAAAGTCACTTCTAACCGGTCCTCGCACCTACGCCTATCGCAGCATCCCCACAGTTACGTGATCAAAATTTGGGTGTGTGGCAACCAACATGTATTTACCATGTTGCAGTGTACCACCAGGGTCATGTGATTTGTGACCTCCCCAGCTGGCTTCCAACAAGCAAAGTCAATACTGGCCGGTTGCCAGATTCACTTAATGTCTACACAATTCACTTCAACTGCGGTAATTTGCTTAACAATGCGACCAAAAAGGTTGTAAAATTGGGCAAACAATGGGAAGACCGGAAAGACCTGTTAAGAACAGATCATCATGGAGAATATCTATGTAGAATAGCATAGCATAGCATAGCATAGCATAGCATAGCATAGCATAGCATAGCATAGCATAGCATAGCATAGCATAGCATAGCATAGCATAGAGCTGGAAGGGACCTTGGAGGTCTTCTAGTCCAACCCCCTGCTCAAGCAGGAGCAATGACAAATGATTGTCCAGTCTTTCTTAAAAACCTCCAGTGATGTGGTCACTAGGAGTTGGAAATGACCTGATGGCACACAATCCATCAATCAACTGGATCACACTGAAAACCAAATGAAAGATGTAAGATATGATAGTACAGGGAGAAACACATATTCTGGAAGCATCTATAAAATATGGACAGTCCCCTCTGTGCTTTTAAACTCTTTTTTAAAAGAAGATTGCATCATGCCCAGGATATTTCAAGCAAGCAGGATCCAAATCAAGACGATGAAACAAAAATTGAGATATAATTTAAAAAAAAACAACCCCAGAAAACAAATCCTACAAACCTTTGTAGCAGTAAGCATCAAATTTGGATGCTGGATCCGGGAAGCCAGTCCGGTTTGAGAATTGATAGGTGGTCCTTACACCAGGTTCGTCTCCGCCACATTTCTTCCGTGGGGTTCGGATTGGATAGCGCACACTTCCGTCAGCCAGCCATCCTGGGTCACACTGGTCCAGTCCTTCCTGCCAGGCGAGGTATAACTGCCCCGTGGTTGCTAGTTGAGCCCCTCGACTCAGGCAGTGCTTCTGGGCCATTTGAAAGGTCAGCCGACCTGGGCTGGTCGCGTAAAACACTTTTCCTGAAATCACAGGAAAAAACATCATTAGGATGGACCCAGGCAGGACATTACCCTACCTCTGGTTTTCCACTTGTATACTGGTAATCCTTGACTTACAACCACAACCAAATTTATGTCGTTAAGCAAGACAGCTGTTAAATGAGGTTTGCCCCATTTTACGACTTTTCTTGTCCCAGTTGTTAAGTAAATCACTGCAGTTATTAAGTTAGTAACACGGTTGTGAAAACCTGGCTTCCCCATTGACTTTACTTGCCAGGTCGCAAAAGGGGATCACATCACACACACACAAACACACACACACACACACACACACGCACACACACACACCCCAGGACACTGCAACCATCATAAATATGCAGCAAGTTGCAAAGCATCCGAATTTTGATCGTGGAATTCTTCAACGAGTCCAAAGTATGAAAACTGGTCATAAATCACTTTTTTCAGTGCCGTTGTAACTTTGAATGGTCACTAAAGGAACAGTTGTAAGTTGAGGACTACCTGTACATTTACACGTGGTTTTGGAAACATCTAGCTTTTTTCCGCATTAAACATCTAAAAACAGGGGCGGACAAATGACTTTTACTTGGGTTTTGGTTCAGTGTATTGTGTGAAAAATGGATTGATTCAATACAGGTGATCTTCGACTTCATTTAGTTACCGTTCGAAGTTATGAAAGCACTGAAAAAAGTGACTTCTTTTGAATTCTTATTTTTTTATTGGCTTTTATAGTATAAAATACAAAAATACAAATAGTAGGAAACAAAGGGGAGGGGAAGGGAAAGAGAAAAGTGTGAAAGAGAAGGGGGAAAGAAAAAAAGGCGATTTCCGACTCCCTCTGTTGCGGGTAGAATAAGGCATTAATATCAAAACTCAACTTTTTACTTTTCCGTGGTATAAACTAGCCATTTCTATAACAACAAATCAATCAAATCAGTAAAACCCAAAATCAAAGTTTCATTTTTTTCCCCACCTCAAGCACAAAGTCCAGAAATAGTTTCCAGGTAGTGAAAAAAGTGACTTTTGATCGATTATTTTCACACTTTCACACACAGCATCTCCACGGTCACATAATCAAAATTTGGGCACTTGGCAACTGGCATGTACTTAGGACAGTTGCACTATCCTGATCACCATTTGTAAACTTCCCAGCCGGCTTCCAGCAAGCAAAGTCACTTGAGGAAGCCAGATTCGCTTAACAACCGCACGATTCACTTAACAACCAGGGCAAGAAAGTTCGTAAAATAGGGCGCAATTCACTTGACAACTGTTTTGCTTAGCAATGGCTCAATTGTGGTCGTAAGTCGAGGACTGCCTGTAAGCAAATTCAACTCTCTGCCGGATAGAAAAAAAAGTACTTTTATTGGAAAGGGTGGGGGCTGTTTTCAAAGAGGCTCCCTCGGCTCTGGCTGTTTAGGTTAAATCTGTCTTTATTTTTGGTCTGTTCATCTTCAAAGAGGCAGCTGGGTGTTAAGGAGAGAGAAAAATACTTCATTACTTAAGGAACAAAGCCCAGCCTTCTTCTCTCCAGACATAGACAAGAGAAAAGTAGCTAAGCAGCAGGCCAGTTTATCAAAGCCACCCGTCTTTCCGATCTTCCCCTCAAGGCTCTCGGGAGACAGAACAACAGTTTTGATGGCCTCTTTCATTTCATTAGGAACATTTTTCCCCAAAATGGCCGTGTCTGTTCCTTTCTAAGAGGTCGATGCAAGCATCCTTCAGGATTCACTTTTGGTCAACGTGTGGGATTGTGTTGTCAGTGTCACCTGTTTCCAAACAAAGCTAGAGCAACATTTATCAGCCTGTCACAGACATTTTTTTTTGGATTGTAAATTTGCCTGCTGGCATCTCGGGAGCCCGAACAATGGTGAAAAGATCCAATTTCAGGTTTGAAAATGTGATTGATCGGTGGTAAATAAGAAAAGCTCTTGGCAACCTTTCATGGGTTTCAATGGCAAATCAATACACTAATGTTGCATTTAATTACAGAGAACAAATGATAATTGCCAGGGAAGTGGATTAAGGACATCCTGCTCCGTGTTTGAAGACAGGGATTTTTTTTTTTTTTTACAGCTTTTCAATTCAAATGTGTTCCTGTACACTGTTATCATTATTTTTCATGAACAGCCTTTGTTTGCTGATTTCATTCCCTTGGAGGATGTTTTTCAAGATTTGAGGTTTCGGTGACATGTACAAGAATCAACATTTAAATCAGGGGTTAAATGAAAGAGCAGCTGATGATTCTGCGTTCAACTTCATTTATTTCCAAATCTTATTCGTTTTTTTAAATGTTTTGATTCCAAAGGATTTTTGTTGTTGTTGTTATTTAGTTTTGAAACTCACAGTTTTGGTTCTCAAGCTGTCTTTCTGTTTTCCCCATCATCTGTCTGAAATGGTATAGGGTTTCCTGCCTGAGCAGGGGGTTGGACTAGATGACCTCCAAGGTCCCTTTTCAACTTTATTATTATTATTATTATTATTATTATTATTATTATTATTATTATTATTATTATTATTATTATTATTATTATTATTATTATTGTTGTTGTTGTTGTTGTTGTTGTTGTTGTTGTTGTTGTTGTTATTATTATTATTATTATTATTATTATCTTCTTCCCATTTCAGTCCTAAAGATATTCTCCTCTTTCTCCTCTTTTCCCCTCCGTGTTCTCTCAGCCTTTCTCCTTTCCTCTCTTCACTTCCCTCTCACCTACGTTCCCTTCTATGTCTGCTTCTCTCTCTCTCCATCTTCCTGTCTTTCTTCTTTGTCCTCCTCTTCTCCTCTCATTCTCTGTTCTCACCACCTGCTTCCAGCTTTTCCTTCTTTCTGCTCTTCTTTTCTTCCCTCTCTATATCCCACCTTCTGTTCAGCTTCTCTCTCTCTTGTCCTTTATCCAATCCTCCCTCTCTCTTCCCTATTCATTGTTCCTTGGCCAAAGGGTGCTTAGCTACAACTACTATTTCTCATTTCTGAAGCACCAACCAAACCAAGGTTGCCTACCCCTGGTCTACATCATCAGAGTTAATGGCTGGTTCTTCTAGAAGAGAATGAGATGGCCACCTGGCCAGAAATCTAGTCCCTCTTCGGTCTATTTCTTTTTCTGAAACAACATCTCAACCTCTGTAAAAATGGCCAGACAGAGCTTTGTATTATGCCAGCCGGGATAGGTATAATGCGGGAAGCCAAATACTTGCTTGGGGCCAACATCAAACCCAGTTTTGAATGGGACCTCATTCCATATCCCCTTCTTAGTTTTAATTAACTGTAAGTTCCCAAGGATTGGGGATTTCTCATTTGTTTATGTTCCTCTGTAAATATAAGCAAGGGATGTACACAAGATATATGGGGAATGGATTCAGCAGGTAGGATCAAGCCAACTTGCTTAAGCCAACACAGTTTGGGTTTAGGCAGGATTGGGATAGAAGGGAAACGTGGAACTCCATTTTGTAAGACAAGTGATGCTCAGTTGGGTTACTCAAGCTGAAGCCAGCTTCAGCTCTTTTCCAACAATCAGCAACAAGCGTTTCCAAGGAGCTTCTAAGAGAGAGGCATTTCATTTGCTTCTGGCAGGTATCATTCAATCATCAGCCATCTGCTCAAAATAGGTCCTTCAAGTCCATTTCGCTGCTTCCCAGAATGACCAATAAGTTGTCTCTTGAGAAGCCTCAACACTCTGTCCTAGCAGAGTGGCATTTAGAGGCAGATTGATAAATAGGGAGCAAATGTATGATAAAACCGCTTTCCACTTTTGTAAAAGAGCACAGGGCCATTTCCGTGAAAAACATTTCAGGTTTATTCTGCTGTGTGTTTTAGCTTAGAACAGACATGTCAAACTCAAGGCTTGTGGGCCAGATCCGGCCCGTGATGTGTTTAGATCTGGCCCAAAAGCAGACGAGTAGGAGGAGGTGACTGAGTAGTTACCTCCTCGCTCTTTGGGTGTCTTGCAGGGGCAGCAGCCTAGCCAAGGACGGGCAGTGGGAGCCTCTCCAACATGTGGAGCTGCATGGCAGCAGTGACCGCAGGGGCGGTGGGGGGCGGGCATGGCTAAAGCGTCTGCTGGCAAGAGAAGGAAAGGGAGGGAAGGAAAGAGAACGGATGGAAAGCGCTCGGGTTGTGTTTCTTCAGTTCTCACCCCTCCCTGCCTCGTCGCCTTTTCCTCCCCCTCTTACTATCATCAGTGCTGCACTTTCCCACGTGAGACGGGAGGTTCCCATGTCGGGGGGGGGACCAATACGGTGGTGGGATTCAAATACCTGAACAATTGGTCCTCTTATTGGATGCAGGCCTGGGCCTCTGAGGCCTAGAACAGACTTCCGGAAGTGGCATCCATGCACTTCTGGCAGACCGCTCTAGGCCTCGGAGGCTTCCTCCTGGCTTCCGAGGCCTAGAACAGACTTCTGGAAGTGGCATCTGTTGTGTCCTGAGCCTGCAGAAGCAGGCTCGGGACGATGCAAGAGTCCCGGGCATTTGCAAAAGCTGCCCGGGACCAGACTGAGCAGCGCCGGCCTTGCGCGCATGCGCAAGGCGGGAAAAGACTGCCTGCCATTGGTTGGAATTGCCCGGGGATCAGAGGGTATAAATAGAGGCCTGCGAGCCTCTGCTCTTGCTTGTTGTTAGTTGTAACGAGAGAATAAAGACTGTTGGCAATATGCATTGTTTCCTTCGCCATTCTTCTCCGGACATAACAGCATCCATGCACTTCTGGCAGACCGTTCTAGGCCTCGGAGGCTTCCTCCTGGCTTCCGAGGCCTAGAACAGACTTCTGGAAGTGGCATCCATGTACTTCCAGAGGGCCATTCTAGGCCTGGGATGCCTCCTCCAGACCTCCGAGGCCTAGACTGGACTTCTGGAAGCAGTGTGCATTCAGCCGGTTCTCCGAACTCAGCAAAATTTAGCTACCGGTTCTGCTGAACCGGTGCAAACTGGCTGAATCCCACCACTGGACCAATATGATAGCTTTATATGCAACTGGCCCTTTGAGGACAAGCATAATGCTGATGCGGCCCTCAATGAAATTGAGTTTGACACCCCTGGCTTAGAGCATGCAAATTCAAATAGTACAAGTTTGTACTCCATTTACAACTGGTTATGTCGGACCTCCCTGGGGATAGTTACAAGCCAGTTCCGAAGGTTTGATGGCCACCATCCCCACAATCACATAACCACATGTTGGGTGCTCAGCAAAGGGCCCACACTAATGGCTGTTTGCAGCATCTCAATCTTGTGACCACATTTTACAACATTTTTTGCCAAAAACCACCATTAACTTCTGCTTTTCAGCAAAAACCACTGGTTAGCTTAACAGCCACAGCATTCACTTAACGACTGCTGCAAAAAAGGTCATAAAGTTGGATCAGTCACCTAGGTGACCCCATTTATGACCATCACAACTTACAACTGTGATGGGCGGGCTCCATTATGGTCATAATTTGAAGACTACCTGTAGGGCTAAAGAGGTAAACCAAAAGAGGCAACTGGTTTCAAAAGCTGTAGGCAGATGCTACTTTTTGCATTCCTGCAATCTTCAAAGCATGTCTTTTGGACAGAATCCCTCAGTCCTAATAATTAAATCAACAGTATTTAATGAATTTAATGGAAATGAAACCTAGTTAATTCAACTGGGGATTTTTTTTCTTCCTAGCTCCACTCACTTTTTAGTCTCTGCCTACCTTACCATTTAGCAGACAGCCTGTGGCCTGCTAACCTGGGGTGTTAGCTTTGCATATTTTATGCATTCTCTGCCTAAATTCCATCAATTGGAGTCCAGGGGATACAAAGCTAGAGATGGGAAAAAACATTTCACATTCAAAGTATGTCAAGCTTGAAATGCCCTATTTCACAGTCAAAAGAATTATTGAGAGTTTAAAATACAGATAGTCCTCGACTTACAACGGTTCGTTTAAGGACCGTTCAAAGTTACAACAGCACTGAAAAAAGTGACGTATGACTGTTTTTCACACTTACTGTACGAATGCTGCAGCATCCCCATAATCATTTGATGAAAATTCAGATGCTTGGCAACTGGCATGTATTTATGACAGTTGCAGTGTCCCGGGGCCATGTGATCACCTTTTTCAACCTTCTGACAAGCAAAGTCAATGGGGAAGCCAAGTTCACTTAACAACTGTATTACTAACTTAACAACTGCATTGATTTGCTTAACAAGAAAGGCTGTAAAATGGGGCAAAACTCACTTAACAATGATCTTGCTTTGCAACAGAAAATTCAATTGTGGTCATAAGTTGAGGACCACCTGTACTGGAACATTTCCAGGAAAGTCAGAACCCCTGTTTTTAATCCTGAACATGGGATTCCAAGTGAGAAATGTTTTCATCTCTATTACACAACCCCACACAGATTCCAAATCCATTGGTGTACCAAGCACAATATTTTCTCCATTCCCCCCCCCCCCC
>NW_015386401.1:2662725-2690381 GCF_001527695.2 Protobothrops mucrosquamatus | reverse complement strand
GCAACCAGGTCTTGACAAGGTGATGGGATACCTGTATGAAGACCGAGGGGAGGGGGAGTGGAATTGAGGGAAGAAAAAGGATGCAGCTGCTTTAAACTCCATCACTAAGGCTTCTTTCACCCACGAGGGAAAGCCATACCATAAAGACGTCAGGAAAAGCATGGGTGGGCTTAAGGGACAAAGGTGTCCATCCCTAAGATTCTGGAAAGAGTACAGAGAAGATCAACAAGGGTGATTAGGGGACTGGAGAACGGTTGCAGGAATTGGGTATGTCTAGTGAAAAGAAGGACGAGGGGTGATGTGATACCAGTGTTCCAATATCTCAGGGGTTGCCACAAAGAAGAGTCAGTCAAGCTATTCTCCAAATTATCTGGGCTCAGTTGTAGTCATAAATCAAGGACTACCTGTATTGCATGCATGGCATGTGTTTATTTACATTTGATTTCTAATTTCCAATTAAGCTCACACAGGTCCAGACAGGGACAGCCAAAGAGCCAGATGTTTGCTGGGGGCTGTAAAAATGCCACAGGTCTGTTGCAGAGTCTATTAGCAGGATCTTGAAAGCTTGAAGCTTCCATTACTCTGTTGAAGAACAGAAATCAAAGTGCTGCTGTTCTGTGTATTTTTTTCCCACACTTCCTCCTTTTCCAGGGCTGAATAATAATTTTCCTCCTCCCATCTTTGTCTCAAGACCAGACCTGAATTCTTCTGCAAAAGGACCGCAGTGGCAAACTGCCCAAGTCCTTCTTGCCTTTAACATGCCTTGTCACAAATTGTCAAATGTCTTTCTACTAATCTGCATCTTCAAAATGGCAATCCCCAAGTCGGTCTCTTGCAGTGAGCAACGAGCGATTTCCCCTTGGTTCAGTTCTTTTATTACTCTTTTGTGTCGTTCTGCTCAATTCGCTTCTCTTGCCTAATTCCAATTTAACTAGGAGAATTTATAAAATTAATTCCAGTATTGAGTGTTCTGTATGGTCTTTTTGCCGCTTAGTTACTCCTATTCAGGAGCAACTTCCAGGGATTCCCTATCCCCATTACTGATGATTGCATGCACATTGATAAAATAATACAGGATACTATGGGGAGAGAGGAGAAGCAAAGTCACTGTGTTTATGCAGACAATTGCAACAAGGTTTTTTTGTGCAGCGAATGTCGCTGCACAATGGGAAAGGAACGCATCGAAAGAACTGATGATCCAACTGATATATCTGAAGGATGTAGACAATAGAAAAACTGCTATTCCAATGCATTGGCCAACATTTAGACGTCTGGCTGGATTGTGGTCATCTATGTTGCTGAACTATAATTCCCAGCATGCCTCCCATTTGGCCCTGCAGGTAGGTGTTGCTGGGACCTGAAGTTCACTGACATTTAGAAGACTACAGATTACCTGCTATGGGGACATAGGGATTGTGGCTGGACTGAAAGTAGTGTCTTGCTTTGGGTTCTTACGTGCATAATTGTAAACGTAAAAGCTGAGGTTCATAGCATGCCATACAGGTCCTCCTCGACTTACAACCACAATGGAGCCCAAAATTTGTGTTGCTAAGTGAAACATTTGTTAAGTGAATTTTCCCCCTTTTACGACCTTTCTTGCTGCAGTTGCTAAGTGAATCACTGCAGTTGTTAAATTAGTAACACTGTTATTAAGGGACTCTGGCTTCCCCATTGACTTTGCTTGTCAGAAGGTCGCAAAAGGCGATCACGTGACCCCAGGACACCGCAACTGTCATAAATATGAGTCAGTTGCCAAGTATCTGAATTTTCATCACATGATCATGGGGACGCTACAACGGTCATAAGTGTGAAAAACAGTCATAAGTCACTTTTCTCAGTGCCGTTGTAACGTCAAACAGTCACTAAATTTATAAGTCGAGGACTACCTATAGCAGTGGTTCTCAACCTTTTTAATGCCGCGACCCCAACCGGTCGTAAGTCGAGGACTAAACCGGTCGTAAGTCGAGGACTAAACCGGTCATAAGTCGAGGACTAAACCGGTTGTAAGTCGAGGACTACCCAACCGGTCGTAAGTCGAGGACTTTCCCTGCCCGGGAGCGCCGCGCATGCGCGGTTCCGCCCCCTGCGCCGGCCGAGGCGTAGCTGGGAAGCGGCAGAGACGGAGCAGGCCGACCATCAGCTGGCCCAGCCCAAGGGAGGTAAGGCACCTGCCGGAAAAGGGGAAAAAATGGCGGACAAAAAAAATGGCGGACAAAAAAAATGGCAGACAGCCTTGCTTGGCGACTCCCATGAAATGGTCGATCGACCCCAAATGGGGTCCCGACCCACAGGTTGAGAACCATTGACCTATAGCATGCTAAGTCAATGAATGGGCCCCCAGAACATGCTGAGTCCCCTTTTAGCCTAGTCTAGGATGCTGCGCTAAATTTAGCTTAATCTCTGCTTGGTGTGAGATCCTGAGCCACAGCATCAAAAATCCTATAGCTGCTCTAACTAATCAACTCCACTGTTCAACTGAACCTGCAGGAGGGAAGATTTTGTTCATCAAATCTACCCTTTTTAAACTGAAACCTGTTCAGTCTTGCCTTGCTTTCTACAGTGTTCTTCTTCTATATCAGACCTTTAAGGATTCCAGAAGACCTATTGTGGATAACTGTATAGACAACGTTGCATTCGGATCTGATAGGGAAGAGGGGTTTGGGAAAATGGTGGTGCGTGACTGTAGCCCTTTCTGTGACTCATTAAAATAGTTGCATCTGCATCCAAAAAGAATTTGAAGCACTGCACAGCCCTACTTTCTTACCTCCACTCCAATTTTTCTTCTGGAGGCTAAACATGCCCAGTTTCTTCAATCTGAGATTTGACTGTCATACCTATAAGCCATCTTCACTGTATTTCTCTCACTCTCTCTGGTCTGTGACTTTTAACTGGGTGAAATGGTGCATCAGAGGGCAAAACATTTTCAACCAAGGTACCTCAAATAGGCTGATTTACAAAATGTGTCAAAAATCTGGGATCCGTGACTCCCATGGAGCTAAACTTTGGCAAATTTTATAAAACATTTTACGACACAAACATTATCATAAAGCATTTTATAACATAATACAGAATGTCACAAAAACATCGCCTCTTTCTCTTGAAAGGAGAAAAAAAAATCAGAATGAAAGAATATTTCGTCCAAAATCAAGCTAGTTAGAATGTACGTTCTTCCGTATACCTAACAGTGTGGTCGGAGAGCCATCCGGCATCACAGTTGTCGTAACCATCCTCAAAGGCCTCCTCAAGATGAGCAGGGGAAGCAATGACCGCCGAGTTCTCCTCGCAGGCCTTCTGCGCCTCTGAGAAAGTCAAAGCGTAGCGGTTGCTAGCCGCACGGTAGTGAAAAACCACACCTAGGTAGGGTTGAAAAGCGAGAAGACAAGGAGATGTGAGTTAGAGGCATACAGAAGGTCATTAACAGGTAGGGCCAGTTTGGTAGGATGGTTAAAGGCATCAGACTAGAATGTCATGGTTCCGAAAGAGGAAACTCTTCAAAGAACTTTGAGGCATTGTTTACCTTAAAGAATCTTTAATCGAGCAGCATAGCTTTGGTAGTACATAGTTGAAGCCAAAATCTGACTTCCCCTCCCTTCAGCACATAGATCAAAGCACAATTCCTTCCTACAACTAACTGTCATAAATCACATTCTCCAATTAGTTTGAAATGCTGGCTTCCCGCTCAGTTTCCTCTTCCGCCATTCTTTATCAGCTCTTGTTACGATATTGTATGTCTAATTCCCATCGAATTCCTCTCCCTCCCCCCAGCATCATCTAACTCTAAGAGTAAAACAACAGAAAGAAAAAGGCTGCATCTCCATCATTGTCAAAGCAAGAACATCCAATGTTAGCAGCGTTGACATCGAAACTGGGAGATGGTGAATTCTAGTCTAGATTTGGAAAATAAATCCTGCTGGGTGAATTTGGACCATGACTCTCAGCTCAACTTCCCAAGAAAACTGCAGAGATTTTCCAGGCAGTTGCCAGGAGTAAAAACAAAACAAAACAAAAAACTTGCTAGAACCAAAGAAACGAAACAAAACAGAGCAGCACTTAATCAATCTTGGCTGACAAAACAGATAGAGGGCGTCTAACTGTTCTTGGCTGATCTCTAAAGCTAAGCAGGGTCAGTCCTGGTTAGTTCTTGGATGGGAGAGCGTCTGGCTGAATGGGAAATAAAACTCTTGGGAAAAGGCTAGGTCAAACCACTTCTGCGCTGCAGTGTTGCTAAGATATTTGCCATGGAGGCAATCACACACCTCAAGGGCATCTTCTCTCCTTTTAATAAAATATTGTGAAATACAACCTTTGACCATCGCTGTCTGAATTCTTTTTGAAGGATCTCTTGCACACTGATTGAGCGTGGCACAACCTTCTCCCCCCTTCTCCCTTTTGTGTCATGTCTCTTACTTAAAGAGCTCCATGACAGAGGTTGTCAAATTATTGAACTTCACAAACCACCATGAAGTCCTTTAATTAGCATATAAGCGAGGCTCAAAGTCTACATGCAATCACAACCAGATTGTTTTCTGTAGTTTTTCATTAATGCACACCCACACACCCCTTTGATATAAAGGCAGGGGAGGAATATGATTAAACCAATAGAAATGAAAAGCTGAGACAGACTTGTTCCTCATGAGGCCCTGTATAAAATTCAGGGGAAGGGGGGGGGGGGAAAGAGAGAGTAAATTATTAATCATTTGGGCCTGCCAACTCCATAAATGTGCAGCTGAAGGGATCGGCATTAAATCATGATCAGTCTGGCCACATCTTTTAAGAGGCAGAAACATTTTTAAAAGACTTTGAATGAATTGAGCTGTGGCTCCTGAAAGCTTCGGCCTTGGGAAAAAAACGTTTAATTGAAACAGTGCGGCCAGATTCCCTCATACACGTAATCCTTGACTTACAACCATCCGTTTAGTGACCGTTCGAAGATACAACGGCACTGACAAAAGTGACCTATGATCGTTTTTCATACTTACAACTGTTGCAGCATCCCCATGGTCAGGGGTAGGCAACCTTGGCTCTTTTATGACTCGTGGACTTCAACTCCCAGAATTCCTGAGGCAGCCATGCTGAGGGGAAAGGGAGAGGTTTCCAAGCTGAGCCATGCTGGCTCAGGAATTCTGGGAGTTGAAGTCCACGAGTCATAAAAGAGCCAAGGTTGCCTACCCCTGACAATGGTCGTGATTAAAATTCGGAGGCTTGGCAACTGGCATGTACTTACGACAGTTGCAGTGTGATCACCTTTTGTGACCTTCTGATAAGCAAAGGCAATGGGAAAGCCAGATTCACTTAATGACTGTTACTAACTTAATAACTGCAGTGATTCACTTAACAACTGTGGCAAGAATTGTGGTAAAATAGAGCAAAACTCACTTAAGAAATGTCTCACTTAGCAACATAAATTTTGGGTTCAATTGTGACCATAAATCGAGGACTACCTGTATATGGCATTAATGCAATGCTTCCCAATTTTCTTCCTTTATTATTCAAAATTGCTTATCAGAAAGTCTTAATCAAACTTCGAGGATCGACTGCAAGGCCTTCCCTTCAGCACCGCTGTAACTTTGACCAGAGGCTGAACGAATGGTTGTAACTCAAGGACTACCTGTATTATAAAAACATTATCACTGAATGACCTTTTATGTCATTTCAACAGATTACTGTTGGTAATTTCATCAATTTTCATCTACGTAGGAATCCTTTGGGGGATTTTTGAATGTATTTTAGTACACATGGCAAAATTAAATCAGTTTAAGTCAATTAAAAACACCTGTTGTGTTTGGGTAATGGGCTCCTGTGTCGTTATCCAAGGAAAAAACAATTTTACTCAATTTTAGGTAATTTACACAGGCATGGGAAGCACTGCATAATAGAATCTTGTCACATCGTCTTTGGTGATTATTTTGCAGTTTTGATCAGTGTTTAGAAGCATGTTTGCTTCCCTTCCATCAGTCACCAAATATTTCTCATATCCTTCTGAGAGACATAAAACAGAGCCCTGCAACTGTCTTCCCCCCCCTCCTTAATATATATATTAAGATAGATAGATAGATAGATATAGATATATGTAGATAGAGATAGATAGATAGATAGATAGATAGATAGATAGAGAGAGAGAGAGAGAGAGAGAGATAGATAGATAGATAGATAGATATAGATATTTTGATATGATATATAGAGATAGAGATAGAGATAGAGATAGAGATAGAGATAGAGATAGAGATTGTGATAGAGATAGAGACAGAGACAGACAGACAGAGACCAGACAGACAGACAGGACAGACAGACAGGCAGACAGACAAAGAGATGTACAGAGCCCTTTTCTTACCTGTGACTTCCAGAGGGACCAAGTCTTGCTCATCATGAATCCCAGTGACAATCTCACAACGATAAAGTCCCGCATCGCTGGCCCGAGCAGACAGAAACAAGAGGGTGGCGTTTTCTCGGTGGTGGGGATATCCGGGCAAGGCGATTCTACCCTCGTAGTTTTTGGAGATCTTCACCACGTTATCCTTGGCTACCAGCACGGAGAGATCTTCCGGCTGTCCGGTGGCAGACTGTACTTTGCTCCACTTGATACGGGGGGGATCAGGCCGTTCACCGGGGTTTGGGGGGATGGAGCCTTGCAAGAGAAACAGGCACGGCAGGGAGACCGGTTCTGCCAGCCCGACCCGCACTGGCTGGTGGCTGACTTTGTTGATATGGATCACTTTACCAGGGTCCTGGGAACCTAGGGCAGAAGATGGCCATGAATTGGAGGAGATACATGCCTAAATCTGAAATGATTTCTTCCTGAAAGACCAACCTCTCAACCTGATTAACACACAGACCTGGCTGTTTTCATACATAGGTAGTCCTTAACTTACGACTGTTCATTTAATGATTGTTCAAAGTTACAATGGCACTGAAAAAAGTGACTTATGACCGGTCCTCAAACTTATGATTGTTACAGGTAATCCTTGACTTACAACCATTCATTTAGTGACCACTGAAAGCTACAACAGCACTGGAAAAAGTGACTTATGACCATTTTTCACACTTATGACCATTGTAGCCCATGGTCACGTGATCAAAATTCAGATGCTTGGTAACTGGCTTGTATTTATGACCATTGCAGTGTCCTGGGCTCATGTGATCTCCTTTTGCGACCTTCTGACCAGCAAAGTCAAAGGGGAAGCCAGATTCACTTTACAACTGTGCTACGACAACTGTATTACAACAATTGGTCGTAAGTCGAGAACTACCTGTACAACATCCTATCAGTCATGTGATCAAAATTTGGGTGCTAGGCAGCAGGCATATATTTATGACAGTTGTAGCATCCTGGGATCACGTGATCACCATTTGCAACTTTCCCAGGGGGCTTCCAACAAGCAAAGTCAATGGGGGAAGGCAGATTTGCTTAACAACGTTGTGATTCACTTAACAATCAGAAAAAGTTGTAAAATCAGGCATGGCTCCCTTAATGATCACATCACTTAGTCTTCAATGTTCTGTTCCCAACTGTGATGGTTAAGTCAAGGACTACCCATAACTTGTTATTCCCTCCACAAATCAACTACTTTTATCAGATTATACAACAGGCTAAGACAATGTGCTGAACCACAGAGGAGATAATACCCCGCTTTTATCTTAGCCTAGCCTGTTGTACGAACCCAGGGAAAAATTTTCTGCCTCAAAATTCTGCTCAGGACCAGGCAGAAGTTTGAACATGATCTTTTTGCACTTTCTGTGGTAGTAGATTTCAACTGGAGTCACTCCTCAGAGTTTAATATATCAGTATTTCTTCTTTCCACCCTAAATTTAGTTAAAGACTTAAAATATGTATAAATCAGATCTCTCAGCCCCCTCCCCTGCCACAGATTATGGGTGCACTTTTTCACAGTGATGAAGAATCTGTTTTCCTCTCTCCAGACTGGGCTAGGCTGAAATCAATCATCACTGCACAGAGGCAGTTATTTGCTCGTCCTTCTGATTGATTTTTCTCTGCAGCCAACTGGACCCAATTATAGCAAAAGGAGGCAAATGGGAAGGAAAGAGGACGGGAAGGGAAACTGCTCCTCTTGGGGACCTAACTGATGGGTTTTGCTGTCTCAGCAATCCCATTGAGTGTAATGAGTAACAATAATTCTAGCCAAGGAGCTACATTCAAAGTCCAGGTTCACTGACGCTAGAAATCAAGCTAAATGAACTTGATCAAGAATAATAAGTACTGTAATCACTTATTTTTCTAGAGAAATTCTACCTATAAAAATAGTGTGGAGCAGTAGTTACAGCAAGGGGTTGCCCCTCCCTCCAGCTAAATTCCCAAAGTTCCCTGAAAGTGATCTCTGGCCAAGGGTGATCAGTCTTTCCCCTTTCCCCCCAGGAATCTGCTGAGCAGAATGAAAAAAGACGAGTCTTTGTTTTAGACCTGCCCAACACTGGCTGAGGCTCCCTCCACCATATGGCCCTGGAGAATTTACCTCCAAGAGATTGTGATCCTCCATTAGGGTTACTAGACATCTGGCAAAAGGAACATAAAATATAAAATAATAGGATTGGAAGGGACCTTGGAGGTATTTTGTTGAATCCCCTGCTCAAACAGAAGATCCTATACCAGTGATGGTGAACCTTTTAGAGACCCAGTGCCCAAATTGTAACCCAAACCCCACTTATTTATCACAGGATGCCGGTTGGCGTGGACGCGGTGGACATGGCAGACTGGGTGGGCGGGGCCAGGGTGGTGGGGGCCAGTTCCTCGCCCTCTCCGGGGCATGGCACACGTGCCCACAGAGAGGGCTCTGAGTGCCGCCTCTGGTTCGCCACCACTGTCCTATACCGTTCTCGGCAAATGGCTGCCCAGTCTCTTCTTGAAAACCTCCAGTGATGGAGCACCCACAACTTCTAGAGGCAAATCATTCCACTAATTAATTGTTCTTCCTGTCAAGAAACATCTCCTTAATTCTTGGTTGGATCTTTCTTTAATGATCTTCTACTCGTTACTTTTCCTCCAGCCCTCAGATCAGTGGTGGGATTCAGCCGGTTCGCACCACTTCGGTAGAACCGATAGCTAATTTTTTGTTGCCCAGGCCCAGAATGGACTTCTGGAAGCAGCATCCACACAGAGAACCGGTTGTTCACATATTTGAATCCCACCATTGCCTCAGATACTTTCGAGAATAGGTCAACCAACCCACCTCTTCTCTGTGACAGCCATTCAAGTACCCCTTTTTGTTCTAATCTCCTCTGTCCAACAGGCATAGCCTTGCAGTCAAACATTGTCCATTTTCTGAGTGTCTTATTTATTTATTTAGTCATTTATATTTATTTGCTTCTTTCTTCCTTTTCCTTGTCCATCAACAGACTCGACAGCCTCGATTTATGTTATTCAGCTGATTTTCTGATTCCAGTAATTGGCTTCAATCCAGCCCTTTCAAATCTATAATCACTGTAATCTGCAGATCACATGACATGTCATACGATTCTTTGGTGAAATTTGAAAAACACTTTGTTGTCAATCCTATATTACCGCTAGCATAGGTTTTTGAAGATAAAGATTTGTTGGAAAAATATGATGCTGATAACCTTTATTGTCATTTTTTTCCTGTGGGCACAATGGCACGCATTAAAAATGAAATTTAGTTGCTTGCTCTCAAAGTGTACACATACATAACACACATTTAAAAACATACTATATACAACATAACCTACACCCTTAAATATAAGTAACATATAAATATTAATCACTGTCCATCTTGAATACATAACGAAAGGAGGAAGCTTGAGAGTTCACAAGATTAATGCTGTATGGAACAAAACTGTGACTGAATCTGGATGTTCTGCTTTGGATACCACGGAGCCCCCTCCTCCCAGAAGGTAACAAGGAAAACAGGTTGTGAAGAAGATGTGTAGTGTCCCAGATAATCTTACGAAACCTGCTCATGCAACACTTCTGTGCTATGTCCTGGATGGAAGGGAGAGAATTGCCAATGATCTTTTCAGCCATCCTCACCACTCTCTGCACCGCCTTCCTGTATGGCGATTGGAAAACCAGTCTTTTTGATGCTGGGAAAAGTAATTTCTTATATATATAGCATGTCTATACATATGTATGTGTACACTTTTGAGAGCAGGCAACAGAACTTCATTTTTAATGTGTGCCAGTGTGCCCACAGTAAAAAAAAAAAAAGACAATAAAAGTTATCTTATCTTTGGATAGTTTGGTCAGGAGAAAGAGAGTTAAATGGCTCTTTCCTAGTCATTCTCAGAGTATAACTTTAATAATGCAAGTAGTTTTTTAAATTTGGCAAGATTCTGTCTATAGGTGAGGAACAATAAAGAGAACTGTTTGGAAGTAACTCTGCGGGTCTTTTCTGGTTTTGGAGCCTGACAACAGTACATCTTTGCCTAAGCATACTTTTTTTTTACAGTTTTTCATTTTTCAAACAGTTAGTATGCCCTCCTTTCTCCATGTCCCTCTTTGCCTGCTCAGATATCTGGTAACCATAACCTTCATCAACAAAAATTAGTGTTCCACAATGGATGTAATCCTAAACTAAGCAAGTTGGTTGGGTTTGTCCAACATGCTAAGCCTCCAACACACATGCATACACACAATCCTAACCAGGTTTAGGATTGCATCTGTGAAGGTCTTTGCAAGTGTTATGAGATGGTGGCCTCTAAGCCAAACCTGTTTTGCAGTGGTGCTATGAGAATGAAGCAAGAAGACAATATACATGGAACCTACTTCCAGCTGAGGTAGTGGATCAATTATTACTAATTGAATTTGGGATAAACACATGTCCATCATCTGACAAAAATGAAATAAATTAAAAAAAATCTTAAAGGACAGACTCGATGGATCGCCAGGTCTTTTTCTGCTGCCACTTTTCTATGTTTCTATGTCATCTTGAGCATCTTGAAATGAAGCATTAGCCACAAGACAGAGGGACCCAGTTGCAAATGAAGTGTTTTTTCAGCACTGTGCAGTGCTTTGGTATCTGTGCAGAAGAGATCCTTCAAAATAGGTAAGAGTGTGAACACAGCACTTGTTGGTTGAGTTTAGAAAAAGACATAGCTGCTTTAATGAGTTGCTTCATTGTTGCTTTAATGACTGCCAAGAGTTGGTGGATGTTGGCAGAATTTAATATATTATATTCTTTTCTGTTTACAACAATGTGAAATCACAGCTGCCAGTTCTTTAGCTGGTATTGGTCTTCATACACATTGATTTCTTCCCCAAAACCTGGCATGTTGCAATGTATTGGCATTGCATAAGAGAAGATTCAAGTAGTGCAGCCTTTTGTGACTGACCAATGGATATATTGTCAATGTGTAGATTTTTTTAAGCGCCATCTAAAATTCTGGGGTACGGCACCATTGTGCCAATAACCACTGTGACCTCCATGTCTGGGTTATTGCATAATCTTTCAATTTTGATTTTCAGATCTTAATACTTTGCGATCTTCTCCAATTCTTCGTCTTCTATCTCCTGGTATTGCCACATCAATTATTCACTTTTTTTTCCTGTTCAACCACAGCTCAAGTCGGGTGTATTATGGACCAAGACTTTATCAGTTTGTATTTGGAAATGCCACAATATTTTAGTTTGCTCATTTTCAACTACTTTTTCAATTGTATGTTCCCACCAGTTTTTCATTACCAACACATGATCATTTTTACAGATGTTCCAGTGAATCATTTTGGCAACCGTGTTATGTTGTTGTTTATAATCAGCTTGCACAATCTTCCTGCGCAAGCTGAGTATCTGATCTATTGTTCCTTCTCCTTCTTTGCGCAATCTGCACTTTGAATCATTTGATGGTTTTTCAGTTCTGGCCTTGATTATACTAGTTCAAATAGCTTGCTCTTGGCACAGCCAAAATCAAGCCTTCAGTTTGTTTCTTTCTTTCTTTTTTTAAAGTTCCAGTTGTAAGACATTGCCAGGTTTTATCTTTATCCACTTTCCCCTTGATCTTTTGTAGAAATTGGCCCTGTACTGCATTTCTTCAAGCAGGCTGCTCTAACCCAGTGGTGGCGAACCTATGGCACGGGTGCCAGAGGTGGCACTCAGAGCCCTCTCTGTGGGCACGCATGCCGTTGCCCCAGTCCTAGGCCTTCAGCTGGGTTTTATAAAACCTTTTCGCTTTAGGCCTCCGCCACCGTGTGCAAAAAAAAAAAAAAGGTTCAATCAATCAGTCAATTTCAAAAAGATCTTGCAAAGTTGGAATTGATTGATTGAACTTTTTAGTCCCACCCAGTCTGGCGTTACCACCGCAGCCACACCCACCCAATGGGCCACGCCCATCTAATGGGCCACACCCACCCAGCACCCGACGATGCATAAGTGGGTTTTGGGTTGCAGTTTGGGCCCTCCTTCAGACTCTAGTTCCGTAAACTTCTGCCAGCTTCTCTGCAGCATCTCTTTTTACATTAAGGATGAGGGTGAGGAAATGAGGGGCGTTTATTGCTAGAAGAGGTGATTGTGAATACTACATCTAATTGCGAAAAGCTTTAAAAGGGCTAATACTTTTGTTCCTTTTAACTCCAGGCTTTAAGATGAGAAAGGAACTAGCCAGGAGCATCCATGGGAGAGGAGTTGTCCAAAAAGTCAAGGTGGCAACCATGATTGCGTGATTAAAGCCTTGCCCCATTTGCATATACATCCCATTTAATTTAATCTTAATTTAAGTTAAGTTTAATTTAATTTAATTTTTAACTAAAATTTGAGTTTAAATTAATTTAAGTTCAATTTAATTTTAATGTGCTAATTTTGATTTATGAAGCTTTTTATGACTTGGCACTCAGTTACCTATAGAGCCACATCTCCCTAGTAAAGTTGCCCCAACCACTGCATTTGTGTCAGGAGAAACATCTGGCTGACCCCCATTTTCAGGAGTCAGGAAGACTGAAATCCAGAAGCATTATTTTAATTAATTAATTAATTAACCCATTCATTCATTCGATGTATATTCTGCCCATCTTGCTATTATGTGACTCTGGGTGGTTTACAACATGATCAAAACAGTATGATTTTCAGAGATGGGAAAAGCCTGTTGGAATTACCTTTTGTTAGAAGTATGTCTATGGAGATTTTCAGTCATCCAGGTCATAGCTGTCTCAAGGATGCTTTTTCAAAAGACAACAGTCCAATTGCCTTCTGAAAAAGCACCTTTGAGACTTTCTGTTAGAAGTTCTTTGGTCTCCAACAGTCTCTGTGTTCTGGATAATATTGAAGACAGCTTTCGTAAAGGACTTAGGGCAGGGGTAGGCAACCTTGGCTCTTTTATGACCCGTGGACTTCAACTCCCAGAATTCCTGAGCCAGCCATGCTGAGGGGAAAGGGAGAGGTTTCCAAGCTGAGCCATGCTGGCTCAGGAATTCTGGGAGTTGAAGTCCACGAGTCATAAAAGAGCCAATGTTGCTTACCCCTGACTTAGGGGGATCCAGTGGCGTGTACTGTTGGAGGTTATAATTGCATTGTGTTTTTATGCTCTTATTGATATTGTGTTTACTTTTGTGAGCCTCCTAATAATTCCTGCAATTGTAGCAGGCTGTCAATCTGGTTAATAAATAAAATTTATTTATTACCTTAGGGTTTCCTGCCTGAGCAGGGGGTTGGACTGGATGACCTCCAAGGTCCCTTCCCGCATTATCATCATCATCATCATCATCATCATCATCATCATCATCATCATCATCATCATCATCATCATCATCATCATCATTATTATTATTATTATTATTAATCAAACAATTGTCCAGTCTCGACTTTCGGGATACCCTCCCCCAATGAGGATGCCCCTATTACCCATATGATACCCTCCCAAGGAAGGAATTAACACAATTTATACAATGCAGCTGGTATGCCTACTTGGACCTAACCATATGAGATGTTTCGTGACATTTTCTTTGCTTTGCTGAGTAGGAAGACCGGACAGGAAACATGACCAGATGAGCTAATTCTACTTCATTGTAAGGCTACATTAACAAAATCTTGCAAGTCTGAAAGTACAAATCTCCCGCTGACTCCTTTACAGTCTTTGAACTGCCCCTTTGCATCCCTTCTAAGCTTTCTCTCCACACATTATACAGCTGCGGGCTATGCCTTCTCTTATCTGACTGTTCCCTAGGCAGCCGTTTTTTCCCCCCTGACTCTCAAGGTCTTTCTCATAGATCATTGCTAGTTGTCATGAGGCTGTCTTTATCTTGTCTCCAACGCTTGAGGGAGAGAGAAAGGCTTAAATTATCCCTAGCTGTACAATAATAAAGTTGTCTTTTTTTTCCCTGACACTCTCCAATGACAGTCTCCAGAGAATAAAATCTGCTTGGCTTTGTCATCCATTTACCCTGAGGGAAGTCACCGCTGGCTTTCAATCGCAACTGGTCTGGAATGCGACGTCACAACTACAGGTAATCCTCAACTTACAACCACAGCTGAGCCCAAAATCCCTATTGCTCAGCAAGACGGTTGTAACGTGACTTTTGCCTCATTTTACGACCTTTCTTGCCACAGTTCTTTAGGGAATCACTGCAGCTGTTAAGTCAGTAACACGGTTGTTAAGTGAATCTGGCTTCCCCCCTTGACTTTGCTTGTCAGAAGGTTGCAAAAGGTGATCGCAGGGACATGGCAACTGTCATAAATACATGCCAGTTGCCAAGCATTCAAAATTTGATCACGTGACAGTGGAGAGGCTACAACGGTCATAAATGTGGAAAACGGTCATAAGTCACTTTTTCCAGTGCCATTGTAACTTTGAATGATCAGTAATGATCATAAGTCCACGACTACCTGTAAATAATAATAATAATAATAATAATAATAATAATAATAATAATAATAATAATAATAATAATAATAATAATAATAATAATAATAATAATAAAGTTGGAAGGGACCTTGGAGGTCATCTAGTCCATCCCCCTGCTCAGGCAGGAAACCCTATACCATTTCAGACAAATGGCTGTCCAGTCTCTTCTTAAAAACTTCCAGTGTTGGAGCATTCACCGCTTCTGGAGGCAAGTTGTTCCACTGGTTAATTGTTCTCACTGTCAGGAAATTTCTCCTTAGTTCTAGGTTGCTTCTCTCCTTGATTAGTTTCCATCTGTTGCTTCTTGTCCTGCCTTCAGGTGCTTTGGAGAATAGCTTGACTCCCTCTTCTTTGGGGCAGCCCCTGAGATATTGGAACACTGCTATCATGTCCCCTCTCATCCTTCTCTTCATTAAACTAGACATACCCAATTCCAGCAGCCGTTCCTTATATCTTTTAGCCTCCAGTCCCCTAATCATCTTTGTTGCTCTTCTCTGTACTCTTTCTAGAGTCTCAACATCTTTTTTACATCGCGGTGACTTTACTAATGGGCGCACTTCAATATACGCATATAATGCTTCTACTAGGTGAACTGTACTGGTTGCCAGTTGGCTTCAGGTTGCAATTGATGGACATCTCTAAAGCCGTTCATGGCTTAGGATCTCATTATTCACAAGGCCATGTCTCTCTAAGTGTCTCCAGTTGTCTCTCTTTGTCTCATAAGATCCAGTAGGGTCAGCATGCTCTGGGTCTACTCAATGAAGAAATGTCACTCTTATGGATGCTGGAGGAATGCCTTTCTGTTACTACTCCTGTCTTCTGAAACAAAAGCAAACTACCCCACCCACATGTGTAGAGCATGGACTTGGCAAACTTGGCAAATTTAAGACTTGTGGACTTCAACTCCCAGAATTCCTCAGCCAGCCCTAGCTCATCGGTTGAATTTGGGACAGCCCCTCCCTCTCAACCCAAGACCCAATCAGATAGAGTGGGGAAGGGGCTGGACTAGATATGGGAAATCCAGGTTCTAGTCCCCTTTCAGGCTCAAAGCTCATTGGCTGAATTTGGGTCAGCCCCTCCCTCTAAGCCAGTGGTTCTCAACCTGTGGGTCGGGACCCCATTTGGGGTCGATCGACCATTTCATGGGGGTCGCCAAGCAAGGCTGTCCGCCATTTTTTTGTCCGCCATTTTTTTCCCCTTTTCCAGCAGGTGCCTTACCTCCATTGGGCTGGGCCAGCTGGTGGTCGGCCCGCTCCGTCTCTGCCGCTTGCCAGTTATGCCTCGGCCGGCGCAGGGCGCGGAACCACGCATGCGTGGCGCTCCCGGGCAGGGAAAGTCCTCGACTTACGACCGGTTGGGTAGTCCTTGACTTACGACTGGTTTAGTCCTCGACGTACGACCGGTTTAGTCCTTGACTTACGACCGGTTTAGTCCTCGACTTACGACCGGTTGGGGTCGCGGCATTAAAAAGGTTGAGAACCACTGCTCTAAGCCCAAGAGCCAATCAGGTGGAATGAGGAAGGGGCTGAACTAGACATGGGAAACCCAGGTTCCAGTCCCCCTTCAGCCTCAGAAATTCACTGGCTGAATTTGTTTCAGCCCCTCCCTCTCAGCCCAAGAGCCAATTAGATGGAGTGGGGAAGGGGATGGACTAGGAGTGGGGGGGGACTGAGGTTTTAATTCCCCCCTCCCTCTTTGCCATGGAATCTTCCTACAAATCTTTGGGCCAATCTATCCTTCTCAGCTTTAGACTGGGAAATCAAAAAGCATCCCAGAAGAGGATAGGGGTTAACCACTCCTGAAAATTTAATTGAAATTAAAGTAATTCAATTTAGGTATCAACTTCAGGCAGTGTTTAAATCGAATAAATTAAATTAAATTAAATTAAAATGTTGTCAAGACAACTGCAGGCACCTGTTGACACACAGTCACTAGGAATCAAGACTGCCTCAGAAGACGACAACAAGAAACAGTAGCTGTAAAAAAACAAACAAACAAAATGCGGAAGCTGGTTATGACCAGGAACAGAGGCCTGTGAGGCAGTGAGGATCCATCTAGTTATTTGCAAATGGAAAGACGGCATGTGTGTGTAAACACTTCAGCCATTTAGAAAAACCCAGAGGCAAAAAACAAAAAACAAAACCAGCCTTCTGAACATTTGTGTGTGTGGGGGAAGAAAATCACATTTCTCTCTATGTGTGTGATATGACATCCCCACTTTGGATTTTTCACTCAGAGGTTCGATGTAGAACGGTGAATACCGCATTTTTTTCCTTTGAAGAAACATAGCCAAGGAGACTTAACAGAGTGGCATGATCTGCTTGCAAATATGGTTATTAAGGAACATAAAATGCAAAAAGGTCTATTTGGTTGGTAGGTATATTCATTCCTTTAGTTATTAACTTGATACATGGCCTCTTCCGCTTTTAGCAGGCAATTCGGGCTACATTCAGTAGAATGTTGATTAAGTTTTACCATTCAAACCAAGGAACGCATCGAATTCAAAAAGGAAGTTAGGCTGCCTTCCACAATTGAAGGCTGCTCTTGAAACTTCATACAGCATTTTTTTAAAAAAGCACAGGGACAAGAACAGTTTTTATTATCTATTTAAAGCAGAGCAAGGAGGGGAGGAAACAGCTGAACTATTCTTGCTAGCCCCCTTCAACTCAGCTGCCTAGTAAATTACAAGTAAATTACTTGACTTGTTGTTGTCCGACCCATCGCGACCCCATGGACAACATTCCTCCAGGCCTTCCTGTCCGCTACCATCTTCTGGAGTCCATTTAAGCTCACGCCTACTGTTTCAGTGACTCCATCCAGCCACCTCATTCTCTGTGGTCCCCTTCTTCTGTTGCCCTCAATCTTTCCCAGCATTAGGCTCTTCTCCAGCGAGTCCTTCCTTCTCATTAGGTGGCCAAAGTACTTGAGTTTCAACTGCTTCTAAAGAGCAGTCAGGGTTGATCTCCTCTAGGACTGACTGGTTTGATTGCCTTGCAATCCAGGGGACTCACAGGAGTCTTCTCCAGCACCATAGTTCAAAGGCCTCAATTCTTTGGCGCTCAGCCTTTCTTATGGTTCAACTTTCACAGCCATACATTGCAACTGGGAACAAGCACTCATTTGGTGACCTTTCAAAGTTATGACGGCACTGAAAAAAGTGAGGTATGACCAGTCCTTGCACTTATGACCGCCGGAGCATCCCCACAGTCATGTGATCAATATTCAGCTGTTTGGCAAGCAGCATGTATTAATGACAATTCCTACAATTCATAGGATCACCATTTGCGACTTTCCTACCCAGCTTCCAACAAGCCAAGTCAATGGAGGAAGCTGAAATTGCTTAACAACCATGTGATTGACTTAGCAGTAGTAGAGATTTGCTTAACTATCATGGCAAAAAGGTTGTAAAATGGGGTATGACTCACTTAACAACCAAGAACTACCGGTAATGAAACATCTGCAAGAAAACATCCAAGCTCAGAGAGCACCAAGGATTTCACAGTTCAACCCTGAGCTACAGAGATTCTCTTTTATTGGAATATGTTTCCCCATATTTGAGCTGATTAATTGGATTGTTAGTAATTTGAATAAATGGTGTTTCATAAATTTAGGCACCCAGACATAAACAAAAGGAGATCACATGACCCCGGGATACTTCAATGGTCATAAATAGGAGTCAATTGCCAAGCATCTGAATTTTGATCACGTGACCATGGGAGGGGGATGCTGAAATGGTCGTAAGTGTGAAAAATGGTCATGAGTAACATTTTTCGGTGCTGTTGTTAACTTTGAACGGTCACTAAATGGGCTGTTGTAAGTCGAGGACTACCTTTGTTTAGAGCAGGGGTAGGCAATGAGGTGGCTGGATGGAGTCACTGAAGCAGTAGGCGTGAGCTTAAATGGAGTCCAGAAGATGGTAGAGGACAGGAAGGCCTGGAGGAACATTGTCCAGGAGGTCGCGATGGGTCGGACATGACTTCGCAACTAACAACAACAAAGGCAACCTTGGCTCTTTTATGACTCGTGGACTTCAACTCCCAGAATTCCTGAGCCAGCATGGCTCAGCTTGGAAACCTCTCCCTTTCCCCTCAGCATGGCTGGCTCAGGAATTCTGGGAGTTGAAGTCCACGAGTCATAAAAGAGCCAAGGTTGCCTACCCCTGGTTTAGAGCAAGCTGGAGTCTATGGGATTTTCCCAGAGCATGAAAACACAGAGGTTTCTTCCCTCTACTGGAAATCACATTCTCTCATGGAATATGACAGCCATGGTTGACAGTGGGGCAGGTGGACAAGACTACCTCATTTCTCCTTTCTCCTCCTCCCCATATCTTTCCTCCCCACTTCCCCACTCCGAAGGCTTCTGACAGGGGGTCGGATGTCTCATCCTGGAGATAGGAAATGATCTTCGGCAGGGAGAGACCTTTGGAATCAGACCAGGATCTACAAAGTATCCTATAAGCAGAGGGCACATTTTGCTAATTTATCCCATTAATATAATAATCCTGTTTCTAAGAAAAAGGCAGGTGAAAGTTGTGTGTGTGTGTGTGTGTGCGCGCGCGCTCAGCGCAGAATTTTGCAATTGGGAACCTAATATCTTGACTCCGAGAGTGGCTTGTCGGGTATTGAATGAGCGCAAGAAAAGGAAGTCCAGCTGACATGAGTGGCGAGTATTTTGAAGCTGCGTTTCTTTTCTTTTACCTTCATTCTTTATTTATGCTTTCTTACAGTTACCATTAATAATTAATTGCCTGTATATTATTTGCAGCTTGGAATTTAGTACCCGTGTATGGCTTGTTTCCTCTCAGTGGTGTCAGGAAAAGGAGAGACCTTTCGTCACGTGTAAGGGGGCGGTTCTTGGCCCATGGGGATGAAAAGGAGATGCTGGTTGCGGAAGAAGCCAAGGGTAACCTGTAGCTCTTCCCGTTGCTGAATCAGGTCACTGGGGAGCAGGGACAGGGTTGAAGGCAACCTGTACAAAGGGTGACAACGAGGAAGAAGGCGGCCAACCTATTAATACCACTTTACAATGCCTTGGTAAGGCCACACTTGGAATACTGCATCCAGTTTTGGTCACCACGATGTAAAAAAGATGTTGAGACTCTAGAAAGAGTACAAAGAAGAGCAACAAAGATAATTAGGGGACTGGAGGCTAAAGCTTATAAGGAACGGTTGCTGGAATTGGGTATGTCTAGTTTAATGAAGAGAAGGACGAGGGGGGACAGGATAATAGCAGTCTTCCAATATCTCAGGGGTTGCCCCAAAGAAGAGGGAGTCAAGCTATTCTCCAAAGCGCCTGAAGGCAGGACAAGAAGCAACGGGTGGAAACTAATCAAGGAGAGAAGCAATCTAGAACTAAGGAGAAACTTCCTGACAGTTAGAACAATTAACCAGTGGAACAACCTGCCTCCAGAAGCGGTGAATGCTTCAACACTGGAAGTTTTTAAGAAGAGACTGGACAGCCATTTGTCCGAAATGGTATAGGGTTTCCTGCCTGAACAGGGGGTTGGACTAGAAGACCTCTAATTCCCTTCCAACCTTCCAATTATTATTATCCAAAGCACCCAAAGGCAGGGCAAGAAGCAATGGATGGAAGCTAATCAAGGAGAGAAGCAACCTAGAACTAAGGAGAAACTTCCTGACGGTGAGAACAATTAACCAGTGGAATGGCTTGCCTCCAGAAGTTGTGAGATTTTAAAACTGGAGGTTTTTCAGAAGAGATTGGACAGCCATTTGTCTGAAATGGTATAGGGTTTCCTGCTTGAACAGAGGGTTGGACTAGAAGACCTCCAAGGTCCCATTCAGCTCTGTTATTCTGAGAATATTCTTAAATTCAGTTCGAGATGAGCTTTGAAGCAATTGGACTTAGAAGAAACAGGATAGAAAAGTGATAGTTTTGCATTTTGGTATTGGAAAGACTGTTGCGAATACAATGGATAACCAAGAAAACAAAGGTACAAATGACCAGGCTCAAATTATCATGCTTTGGGCACATTATTCAAAGACCTACTTTTCTGGAGAGCCCATAATGCTGGGAAGGGAAGAGAAGAAGAACACAACCAGTAAATGGATGGACTTAACAGCAATGGATGCTGGAAGGAGCAGTTTTAAGACAGATCACCACCTGTAGAAAATGTCCCCATGTGGTTGCTAAAAATTGGCACCACTTGATGGCATATGATCAAAAATTAAGCAATGCTTAATTCCTTCAGTTTGTTGCAACCTCTTCTTGCAACCATTTGTCTTCAGCATCAAATATGATGCACTTGAGTGGGAGGCTTCCCATGTAAAAAAGATGTTGAGACTCTAGAAAGAATACAGAGAAGAGCAACAAAGATGATTAGGGGACTGGAGGCAAAAGCACATAAGGAACGATTGCTGGAATTGGGTATGTCTAGTTTAATGAAGAGAAGGACGAGGGGTGACATGATAGCAGCCTTCCAGTATCTCAGGGGCTGCCACAAAGAAGAGGGAGTCAAGCTATTCTCCAAAGCACCTGAAGGCAGGACAAGAAGCAACGGATGGAAACTAACCAAAGAGAGAAGCAACCTAGAACTAAGGAGAAACTTCCTGACAGTTAGAACAACTAACCAATGGAACAACCTGCCTCCAGAAGCTGTGAATGGTCCAACACTGGAAGTTTTTAAGAAGAGACTGGACAGCCATTTGTCTGAAATGGTGTAGAGTTTCCTGCCTGAGCAGGGGGTTGGACTAGATGACTTCCAAGGTCTCTTCCAACTGTATTATTATTATTACTATTATTACTATTATTACTATTATTATTATTGTGTACCTTCATAACACACCTTATACATATGTACACACATACACTTCAGAGCACTTTTGATATGGTCAACCTCCTTGACATGTGTGCATATTTTGTACGCATGCACAAACATTAATCAAAATGTTTCATTGTGGCAACAATAGTCCCACTTGAGTGTTGAAGGATCTGAAGGATAATAAGACATTCACACAATTGTTTTTGATCACATGACCATGGGGGTGCTATGACAAGTCATAAGCAGGGGGTTGGACTCAATGACCTCCAAGGTCCCTTCCAACTTTATTATTATTATTATTATTATTATTATTATTATTATTATTATTATTATTATTATTATTATTATTATTATTATTATTATTGTTACTACTACTACTACTACTACTACTACTATTTTAATTGGCTCTTGTAGTGCTGTTGTAACTTAGGTCACTAAACGAATGGCTGTAAGTCAGAGACTACCTGCATTTGATAAGTTCTTTTGACTAGATCAGTATTTCTCCACCCTGTCAAGTTTAAGATGGGTGGACTTCAATTCCCAGAATTCCCTAGCCAGCATCCACCTATCTTAAACTTGACAAGGTTGTGAAACACTGGAGTAGACTGATTAATACTTGTTCAAAAACTCCCAACAGACCAAAGGAAAGATCCATCAAGGTAGAAAAATAAATAAATAGCAGACAGCCCAGCACACAGCTTCAAATAACATCCAAACAGATTTTTTTTAGGAACCCAGAAGCACCTGGGAAGATCAGAAAGTCTACAAAATTCCCTCGCAATATTTCATCGTGGGGGTTGAGCATTACAGGCAGCGGAATCAATTCTGTCTCTAGATAAATCAAGCTACTCACATACTTATCATTTTGTACTATGCTTTTCACTTACCCAGAACGGAGAGAGGGAGGAGGTAGCCAAGCAGGAACCAGCAACCAATATTTTGCACTAGATGGACCATCCTTAATCTGGAAGAATAAAGAGAGGGGGAAATATGAATCTCCAGTAGCCCAAACTGTTCTCTTTGTACATATTTTTCCTTCCCCAAATACCCCTCTTTCTTTCCGTCTCTTTTTCTACCCTGCATTGTATTTTCTTCCTTCTTTCCTGCATTGCACATTTCTTTCTTTTTTCCTTCTTTAACTTCAAAATGTTCTTTTACTCCCTCCCTCCATTGCCCTATTCCAGTGGTGGCGAACCTATGGCACGGGTGCCAGAGGCGGCACTCAGAGCCCTCTCTGTGGGCATGCGCACCGTTGCCCCAGTCCTAGGCCTTCAGCTGGGTTTTATAAAACCTTTTCGCTTTAGGCCTCCACCGCCGTGTGCAAAAAAAAAAAGGTTCAATCAATCAGTCAATTTCAACTTCTCACGGGAAAAAAAAAATCTTGCAAAGTTGGAATGGATTGATTGATTGAACTTTTTAGTCCCACCCAGTCTGCCGTTACCACCGCAGCCACGCCCACCCAATGGGCCACGCCCACCCAATGGGCCACACCCACCCGGCACCTGATGATGCATAAGTGGGTTTTGGGTTGCAGTTTGGGCACTCGGTCTCTAAAAGGTTCGCCATCACTACCCTATTCACTCTTCCCTTCTTCCTTTTTTTCCTTTCCTTTCCTTTCCTTTCCACATCTATTTACTCCCTTCCTTTTCCTTCCCTCCCCTCCCCTCCCCTCCCCTTCCACATCTATTTACTCCCTTGTCTTTCCTTGTCTCTTTTCCTTTCTTTTCCTTCCCTTTCCACATCTATTTACTCCCTTCCTTTCCCTTCCCTCCCCTCCCCTTCCACATTTATTTAGTCCCTTCCCTTTCCTTGTCTCTTTTCCTTTCCTTTCCTTTCCTTTCCTTTCCTTTCCTTTCCTTTCCTTTCCTTTCCTTTCCTTTCCTTCCCTTTCCACATCTATTTACTCCCTTCCCTTTCCTTGTCTCTTTTCCTTTCCTCTCCTCTCCCTCCCTCTCTTCCTTCCTCCCTCCTTCCCTCCTTCCCTCCCTCCTTCCTTCCCCTCCCTCATATGGTTTCCTTGTATCCTTCTCCTTTGCCCTGCTCCTTACTTTCTTCCATGTTCCTCCTCACATTCCTCTTTTATTTTCTCCACCCCTACCCTCTTCCCCAACCACCTCCTTATCCTTCCAGCCACAGATGCCCAGGCTGGGTGCTTCCTGTTGCAATCCCACCCCTCCTTGGAAGGAGCCATGGATGCAAATGGACTTCTTAAAACAAGCCAACCCATTTCCCAAACTGTCCTAAAGGACTGAAGGGCGTAATTCTAGCCTCTAGCTTTCAGCAGCATTTCTTCCACTCTGGAGAAAAAAAATAATATGAATAACAGGAACAATTAAAAAGAAAATCTGTGTCACGTTTCACAGCCAGGCAACTATTTCCCTCCTAGCTTGATCTCTACCGGGAGGTTATTTCAGAAAGCAGCAGCTTCTCGCGTCAACCCTCCAAATGTCACGAAAACCTCTGAATAATAAGTTTCTCCATGGAGTCCTTGGTGCTCCCTGAGGTCAGTTGTTTGCTTGCAGACATTTCATTACCCAACTAGATAACGTCATCAGTGCTTGTGAGTGTCGGGCTCACTCCCTGTTTATATAGAGTAGTTTGCCCTGCCAATGTTGGTGGAGGTAGTTTTCTCCTTGGTAGTTCCCTGATTAGGGTAGTTTTCTGCTTGATTGTTTGTCTGGCGTTAATCCTTGCTTATCTGGGTATTGGTTGCTGGAGAGGATATGTTCTGGTCTTTCTGTTTCCTTCCTAACTTTTTACTGATTCTTTTGTATAGTGTGTGAATGTGGTTTGTCTCTATAGAGATCAAGGAGCTACCAAGAAGAACCTCACCAACACCACCAAACACTGGCAGAGCAAACTACTGTAATATAAACAAGAAGCAAACTCCCACACTCACTAGCCCTGATGATGTTACCTAGTTGGGTAATGAAACGTCTGCAAGAAAACGCCCAAGCTCAGAGAGGTTGAGTTCACAGTTCAACCCTGAGCTACAGAGATCCTCTTTTATTGGAACATAGTTCTCTGTGTTTGATTTGATCATTTGGATTGTTAGTGGTTTGAATAGATGGTCTTTCATACATGTAGGCACCCAGCCATAAAAAAGATGTTGAGACTCTAGAAAGAGTACAGAGAAGAGCAACAAAGATGATCAGGGGACTGGAGGCTAAAGCATATAAGGAACGTTTGCTGGAATTGGGTATGTCTAGTTTAATGAAGAGAAGGAAGAGGGGGGACGTGATAGCAGTCTTCCAGTATCTGAGGAGCTGCCCCAAAGAAGAGGGAGTCAAGCTATTCTCCAAAGCGCCTGAAGGCAGGACAAGAAGCAACGGATGGAAACTAACCAAGGAGAGAAGCAACCTAGAACTAAGGAGAAATTTCCTGACAGATAGAACAATTAACCAGTGGAACAACCTGCCTCCAGAAGCTGTGAATGCTGCAACAATGGAAGTTTTTAAGAAGAGAGTGGATAGCCAATTTGTCTGAAATGGTATAGGGTTTCTTGCCTGAGCAGGGGGTTGGACTAGATGACCTCCAAGATCCCAACCAACTTTATTATTATTATTATTATTATTATTATTATTATTATTATTATTATTATTATTATTATTATTATTATTGTTATTGATCGTTGCACTGTCAGCCAGATGTTCAGACTGGATTTGGCATTTTTGTCTACCTATCGAGTCCTTACCAAGGACTTGGGATAGGCAGATGTGGATGTTTGATGTTATTACAGATATCGTCGCAGGATGGAAGCAGTTTCTAGTAAGGCCGCCTTTTGCAATTGACTAATGGCGAATTTGTCAATGCCAATGGTGTTCAAGTGGTGCTCCAGTTGTTTTGGGATTGCACCCAAGGCGCCTATTACTATTGGTACTACCCTTGCTTGCCTTTGCCACAGTCTATTTGTAGGTCTTTGTATTTCTATTTGTAGGTCTTTGTATTTCTATTTGTAGGTCTTTGTATTTGTTGTTGTTGTTGTTGTTGTTGTTGTTATTATTATTATTATTATTATTATTATTATTATTATTATTATTATTATTATTATTATTATTATTATTATTATTATTATTATTATGTTTAAACCATCACCTTAAACTATCCAGAAACCAACTGGCAACCAGTGCAGGGTTGAAAACTGTGGTGTTGCATGCTCCCAACACTGGATGCTAAAAAAACAAAACATGCAGGCTGCTGCATTTTGGACCAACTAAAATTTCTGAGTCATCTTCAAGGGCAACCCCAAGTAGAGTGCTCCCTAGTAGTCCAACCAGTATGGTGACAAAAGCATGAATTAGTGTTGCTGGGTCCTCCTCCCATCGGCAAATAGTAGAGGTTGAATGTGCCAAAGCTTGTGCTAAACCTGAATTATAGCTCTTCTTTCTATCCCTGCCTCTCAGTTTTTCCAAAATCAATTATAAGCGTAACCGAGAAATATTTACTTTTGAGGGAATTAAATGAACCGCAGCCTTTTTTCATTAGATAAGCCTATATGTTGGAATTTGAAAGCAGGGGAGAATGTACCGTATCTTTCCTCTTCATTCATCAAATTCATGAATCTCCTACTGGGCTCAGGTGTGCCGGCGCTGTTTCTCTCCCAGGAAACAACTTCCCTCCTCAGATTTAGATGGCCCCAGCCCTGCTGGATTTCCAGAAGGCATTAAAGGCCTACCTCAGTGATGGTGAACCTTTTAGAGACCGAGTGCCCCAAAACCACCCCCCACTCCTGTCCCTGCTCCGCCCTGCCCAGTGGGCAACCCACCACCTCCACGGCCCACCACAGATCACCCACGCAGCCCAGCAGCGCCATGGCGGCCACGCCCTCCACCTATGCCCCACAGCATCATCTGCGCGCGATGGGGTGCAAGGGGAGGTCTTGTCCCCGCTGCCCGGCTACCATGTGCTTGGCTGCGCTGCTTCGCATGGGCCGCGGCCAGGGGCAACTCTCCTCTGGGGGGGCTGCTGGTGAGAAGGGGGCTGTGGGAGGAGGCGGGGATGGGGAGATGGTGTGTGTGCCCACAGAGAGAGCTCCGAGTGCCGCCTCTGGCACCCGTGCCATAAGTTCGCCACCACTGGCCTACCTCTTTCTCACTTATTGGGCCCAGAAGGTTAAGTGGCTCTGGTATGTATGCTTTATGACAGGGGTCCTCAAATCTGGCCACTAGAAGACTTGTGGACTTCAACTCCCAGAATTCCCCAAATAAAATCCTTTGAGTCAAGTTCAGCTCCTGGGTGTCTTCATGGGCAGCATTACCTAATTTGGGGGGCAACAAGACAGAAATTGTTGACAGATTTTATTTATTTATTGCCCATCTTGGATGAAGCTTGATGGCTGGGGAATTCTGGGAGTTGAAGTTCACGCCTCTTAAGAGTTGCTAAGGTTGAGAAACACAGCACTGGAAATTTTAAAAAGACCCCATATTTTAACATTTGGTAAGATTTTAAACTCCTTCATGGATTACTGCCTTGTCGTATAGTCAAGGCCATGGTTTTCCCAGTTGCAATGTTTGGCTGTGAAAGTTGGGCCATAAGAAAGGCTGAGCACCAAAGAATTGAGGCCTTTGAACTATGGTGCTGGAGAAGACTCCTGCGAGTCCCCTGGACTGCAAGGCGATCAAACCGGTCAGTCCTAGAGGAGATCAACCCTGACTGCTCTTTAGGCCAGATCCTGAAGTTGAAACTCAAGTCCTTTGGCCACCTAATGAGAAGGAAGGACTCACTGGAGAAGAGCCTCATGCTGGGAAAGATTGAGGGCAACAGAAGACAGAGACGACAGAGAATGAGATGGCTGGATGGAGTCACTGAAGCAGTAGGCGTGAGCTTAAATGGACTCCAGAAGATGGTAGAGGACAGGAAGGCCTGGAGGAATGTTATCCATGGGGTTGCGATGTGTCAGAGAAGAAGAAGAAGAAGAAGAAGAAGAAGAAGAAGAAGAAGAAGAAGAAGAAGAAGAAGAAGAAGAAGAAGAAGAAGAAGAAGAAGAAGAAGAAGAAGAAGAAGAAGAAGAAGAAGAAGAAGAAGAAGAAGAAGAAGAAGAAGAAGAAGAAGAAGAAGAAGAAGAAGAAGAAGAAGAAGAAGAA
>NW_015386401.1:2655923-2662625 GCF_001527695.2 Protobothrops mucrosquamatus | reverse complement strand
TGATTTTAAATATAATCCTAGGGCACCACCTGATCGATCAGTACAAGCCAAAATACATCTGGCTTATTTGTGTGTCTACATGAAGAGGCACAAAGCTTCAAATATACCTTCCACCAATCAGGTGAAGATTACAAGTAGACCTTGACTTACGACCACAAATGAGCCCAAAATGTCCATTGCTAAGCAAGACGGTTGTTAAGTGAGTTGTGCCCCATTTTATGACTTTTCTAGCCACAGTTGGTAATCGAATCACTGTTACCTCAGTGACATGGTAGCTAAGTGAATCTGACTTTCCCCATTGACTTTGCTTGTCAAAAGATCACAAGAGGTGATCACATGATCCCAGGGCCCTGCAACAGGCATAAATACATGCCAGCTGCCGAGCATCTGAATTTGGGTCACGTGACCACGGGGGATGCTGCAATTGGTCTTAAGTGTGAAAACGGTCATAAGTCACTTTTTTTTCCAGTGCCGTTGTAACTTCAAATGGTCACTAAATGAAATGGTTGTAAGTCGAGGACTACTTGTATGGAACTATGTAACCTGGCAGAAGAATGCAGAAGAAAAACACGACTGACTCTCCATGGTCCACGGTCTCTTAGCAATGCGATTCCTCCTTCCCATCACAGCTAATTATTTCTGATGGCAAAGCTAAGATGTCTCCCTGTCTGGGAGAAAGTCAAAATTTGCATTTCAATGGAATGGATCCAGGCATTCAAGTGTGCAATAATGTCTCACTGATTTTCCCTTGGGGGGGAAAGGGAGGGGGGCTCACCCAAAAAAGATTCCTTGCAAATCTCTGTCTTCAGCCTGTCCTTCCCCTCCCAGCCAAGAAAACTGCCTGGTTCAATGACAAATCGATAACCGAGCAATCCACAATAAATGGCAAAGGAAGAATTATAAGCACCCACAATGATGCTTTAAGTGGCAGATGGGCCCAGATTCAAATATCTTGATTTCCTGGGTTAGAATTTATCAAACAATTAACCAGCGGAACAACCTGCCTCCAGACGTTGTGAATACACCAACGCTGGAAGTTTTTAAGAAGAGACTGGGCGGCCATTTGTCTGAAATGGTATAGGGTTTCCTGCCTGAGCAGGGGGTTGGACTAGATGACCTCCAAGGTCCCTTCCAACTTTATTATTATTATTATTATTATTACTATTATTACTATATCTCTTGGCCTAAAACTCCCTCACAGGGAGTTGGGAGTAGAAATCTACAACAGTTTGCTTAGTGACCAATCGAAGTTACAATGAAAAAAATGACTTATGACCATTTTCACACTTATAACCATTGCAGCATCCTTAGGGTCACGTGATTTACATTTGGATGCCAACTCCCATTTATGATGGTCGCAGTGTCCCAGGATCATGTGATCCCCTTTTGAGACCTTCTGACCAGCAAAGGCAATGGGGAAAACCAGATTCAGGTCACAACTGCATCTAACTTAACAACTGTACTGACTCACTTAACTGTGGCAAGAAAAGTCGTAAAATGGGGCCAAACACACTTATCAATTGTCTCACTTAGCAACATAAATATTGGACTCGGTTGTGGTCGTACGTTGAGGACTACCTGTAGGATGGGGAGGAGAATAGAATAGAATAGAATAGAATCTAGAAGGGACCTTGGAGGTCTTCTAGTCCAGCCTCCTGCTCAAGCAGGAGAACAGATACCATCTCAGACAAGTGACTGTCCAGTCTTTTCTTTAAAACCTCCAGTGAGGGAGCACCCACAATTTCTGGAGGCAAGCTGTTCCACTGGTTGATTGTCCTCACTGTCAGGAAATTTCTCCTTAGTTCCAAGTTGCTTCTCTCCTTGACCAGTTTCCAACCATTATTTCTTTTCCTACCTTCTGGTGCTTTGGAGAATAGTTTGATGCCCTCTTCTTAGGTGGCAGCCCCCCAAATACTGGAATACTGCTATCATGTCTCCCCTATTTCTTCTTTTCTTTAGACTAGCCAAACCCAAGCCCTGCAGCCGTTCTACGTATGTTTTAGCCTCTAACAACCGTGTTAGTAACTGAATAGCTGCAGCGATTCATTTAAGATCTGTAACAAGAAATGTCATAAAGTGGAGCAAAAAAACCCACTTAACAACTGTCTTGCTTAGCAATAGAAATTTTGGGCTTCGCCGTGGCCCTAAGTCAGGGACTACCTGTATGTGTGTTCTGACAAGAGTAGATTTCCTCCACAAAATAAGGTCAGTCTAGATCAGGGCTTTTCAACCAGTGGTACGGGTACCACCTGTGGTACATTGGCACCTGGCAGGTGGTACGCGACCATCCTAGAAAAGTGGTAGCGGGGGAGGGGAATGAGCTGAACCGGCTGTCAGGGTTCAACGGAAGCGCCAGGATCAGTGCCGCTTTCCAGCTGATCGGCGCTTCTTCGGGGCTGTCAGGGCTCAGCGGAAGCGCCAGTATCAGCGCCAGGCTCCAGCTGGAGCTCGGCGCTGATCCTGGTGTTTCTGCTGAGCCCTGAAGAAGCACCAATCAGCTGGAAAGCAGCGCTGATCCTGGCGCTTCTGCTGAGCCCAGAAGAAGCGCCGATCGGCTGGAATGTTGCAGCATCTCCAGGGTCTTGTGATTTACATTCAGATGCTTGGCAACTGATTCATATTTATGACGGTCAGAGTGTCCCAGGGTCTTGTGAAGTGACCAAAACCTGCTGCAACCACCCAGCAGACGGGGGGAATAAAAACCAAACACCCCCCCACCCCACCCCCGCTGCCAATCCTCAACAGAAATGCTCACAACAATGGAAACCTCGGACAGTAGGAAGAGCGCTGCCAGGTGGGCAGTCAGGTGTCTTGCTCAGCTGTGGCTCGGGGGGCACTTTTTTCAGTGCCATTGTAACTTCGAACAGTCACTAAGCGAATTATTGTAAGTCGAGGACTACCTGTACTTTTATCACTTTTTTCCTTTTTTTTTTTTTTTGGTCATCAAGTTTTTGACACCTTGCTAGGTGACTGGTGGTACTCGGATGTTGCCCTATCCTAAAAGTGGTACAATGGGTGAAAAGGTTGAAAAGCCCTAGTCTAGATGGCCTTCAGGACCCCTTCCCATCCTGGGATTCTACCGTAGGTGAGACCGGCCAACCCTGGCATGACGCAGAGCCCCAAAACCACAGGATGGACTTATTCCATCGCATCTTTGAAAGAACGAGAGGAAAAAGCTTCCTTAACACAGCTGTGCAGGCTGGCGCTCAACCTTCTGTTTGCTTAGCTAGGAGGCCTGGGGTGCCAATACGAGTGAGTAAATAGCCCATATTTTATTTAAATGACAAACATTTGCCTCCCGCTTTTTCAGCTCTTCAAATGGAGACCGTGGAGTAGATTAGGAGTAGAATCAATTTAAACCATCCGCTAGGCTTACAAATTTGAAGGTGGTTTCCCCCCCCCCCTCCAATATTGTTTCTGGAACTTCCCCGAGGCCACTCATGGAACAAGAGTTTAGCATAATTCTTTCTTTTTCTCTTCCTTCCTTTGTCACTAATCCTACAGCCTATCCAGCCATCGCAATATGCTCGGCTGAGGAGTAAATGTTGTTTGTGTGTAAATGTGTGTTTGCGCGCATCTCTGTATTGTTTTATTCCTCAGTGACGGCAAATTAAAAAGAAGCACTGAGGAAAGAGGCATCCACAAACAAGAATGAGTCAGAAGAACAAACGGGGGGGGGGGGGGGAATGATCAAAGGAACTTCTCTGAGCATTTTGTGTTTTTTTTTTCTAATTAATTTTATCTTGCAAAGGAAAACCCATACTTCTTCTGCTGAGCTAATAACAGATTCAGGAGGAACAGGCATCATCTACCAAGGGATGCAAGTCAACTTTTACTTGAGAGTTGATTTGATTCCAACTGAGTGATTGTCGAGCGGGAGAATTGGTCCAGAGCATGCAAGAATAGTCTATAGCAGGGGTAAGCAACCTCGGCTCTTTTATGACTTGTGGACTTCAACTCCCAGAATTCCTGAGCCAGCCACGCTGAGGGGACAGGGAGAGGTTTCCAAGCTGAGCCACGCTGGCTCGGGAATTCTGGGAGTTGAAGTCCACGAGTCATAAAAGAGCCAAGGTTGCCTACCCCTGGTCTATAGAATCTTTAAGGCTTTAGTGATCAGTACCAACACCTTAAATTGTGTTTGGCAGGGAACTGGCAGCCAGTGCAGAGTACAGTACTGATCTTTGCACCTTGTTTGGACTTTTAGCTGCTGCATTTGGACTACAAATAGTCCTTGAGTTACAACCATAATGGAACCTGCCCACCATGGTCATAACGTGTGACAGTCATAATTCAGGTCACCCACATGACCGACTGATTTTACGGTTTTTTTTGTGGTGGTTATTAAGTAAGCACCACAGCCATAAAGTGAACTCCTGGTTCGCTATGGGCTGGTTTTGCCAAAAACTGGAAATAAATGCTGGTTTTTTGGCAAAAATGTCATAAAATTCAGTCATGTGATCACAGAACGCTACATCCGGCCATATATGTGGTCATATGACACTGAGTGGAAGAAAACAGCCTTCGTGATTTGAATCCAGATCCTATGTACTCCCAGAGGGGTCCATTGTAACTTCGAACAGTCACTAAGCAACCGGTCATAAGTCAAGGACTACCTATACATGACTTAACCAATGAGAAGCATCTTGGAGACAGGATCAAGGGTTTTGCAAATTATGACAGCAGCATCACCCCAAAGCTACACATTTTGCATGTGTGTGATGTCACATGCACCTATGAAAGGAATGGAGTTTGTGTTGCAACGGTGCAATCTTAATTTTGTCATTTTGACAGAAGTCTCTCTCTCTTTAAAAAAGGTTCCACACCCATTTGCACTCTGTTTCAGATAACTCTGAGGATACAGATAACCCCCCAAGTGGCCTCAACGACGCTCATATCCAGATGACTGCAAAGAATATAAACCTTTCTATTCCCTACCAGTCAGTTAGAACTGAAGAAACTTCTCGAATGAGAAGTGAAATGAAAAAAAAAAAAAAAAACCAAACCCCAAGACAGTCCAGTTGCCTTTTGGGAAAAGCATATATTTGGGCCTTTGGTGCCATCACATGACCTTGGCCCTGGCTCTGGAGCTTTCAACCCCACGTCTGAAATCTTGTGAGATTTCGCGCAAAATCACTGGGCTCTCCTAAGACCTTCCACGAGGGATCATCTGCGTCTTACAAGGCGGCTGAAATTTCAGCATTTCTATGAGAAAACTGAGAGTAGCCCAGCAGTATTGCAAGAAATTATATACCGTAAATATATTGGTACAGGCTTTCCTGGCTGGTATCTGTCAGACGGTGGTGGGCTTCAGAATTTGGTAACTATGGTCTAGAGAAGAGGTTTTCTAACATTTAACTGACATCTGTGTCTGGCATCTTCAGAGGCAGCATAGCCTAGCAACCCAAAGGTGCTTTTTTTTTTAAAAAAAAAAGGCAACTGGGACTTTGTTTTTCCTTGAAGATCTTTCGCTTCTCATCCAAGAAGCTTCTTCAGTTCTGACTCAGTTCTGACTCAGAACTGAAGAAGCTTCTTGGATGAGAAGCAAAACAAGTCCAATTGCCTTTTTTCTTTCTTTGAAAAAAGCACCTTTGGGGCAATGATGACCTGGATGCTTGAGAATCTCCATAGTCATAGCCTACTATCCGAACCACAGGCAACTGAGCAAGGACTAACCCGGGTCCTGTGTTTATAGCCAGGTGTCCTGACGTCGGATTGGCCTGACTGGAATGTGTTTTAAAGCAATCACCCCTGAATTCTGGAGATTTTCTCCTTCCCCCTGTGCAGTCCTAGCAAGGTAATTGTGATCTTTTGATTAACGATTTGTGCTGTTCAGGATGGCTGTGTTGCTAATGGCATTTTAAACCGGAGCGTAAGTTGCTATGCATCTAAACAATAGAAAATATGAATATATGTGCAAACACTTTCTCGGCCCTGCAAACTGGAAAAACATTGATATTGCCACCTTTCTGGTGGAAAACACACGGAAACCTTCGCTTCATTTATCAGCATAAGTGACTGTCTTTCCCTCCCTCCCTGTGGCCAACTCTACAGATTAAACACTCTACAGCCAAGCCTGTGATTAATAAGATGCAGCCTGGCTTTTTCCTCTCTTTTTTCCCTGACTGTTGAAAAAACTGCACAAGGAACACAATTCTCTGGAGGAATGAAGTCTTAGGGGGAACGAAAGCTTCCATCAGCCCTGAACCAGCGGGCATCTGAGCCCTGCGCGATTTCTCCCGTAGAATATACCGATAGATAAAATTAAATTAAAATGAAATAAAATGCCCCATCATCATCAACTCATTGGCTGGCCAGCTTGGATGTAGGAAGACAAAGAAGAATAAAAGGAAAGCATATCAGGATGAAACTTAAAAGCTTGTGTTGAGGGTCACCTCCCCCTCCACAGATTGGCTCAGCCATAGCAGGCAGCCAGGCAGAATAACTGTCTCTCTTTTCAGCGTTGGTTGAGAATAGTAGGATTTTAATTATGAAAATCCAGAACAAAACTGTGAGAGGGACCTCGGAGTCCTAGTGGACAATCACCTAAATATGAGCCAGCAGTGTGCTGCAGCTGCCAAAAAGGCCAACACAGTGCTAGGCTGCATTAACAGAGGGATAGAATCAAGATCACGTGAAGTGTTAATACCACTTTACAATGCCTTGGTAAGGCCACACTTGGAATACTGCATCCAGTTTTGGTCA
>NW_015386401.1:2644809-2655823 GCF_001527695.2 Protobothrops mucrosquamatus | reverse complement strand
ACATATAAGGTCGAGGGGGGACATGATAGCAGTCTTCCAATATCTCAGGGGCTGCCACAAAGAAGAGGGAGTCAAGCTATTCTCCAAAGCGCCTGGAGGCAGGACAAGAAGCAACGGGTGGAAACTGATCAAGGAGAGAAGCAACCTAGAACTAAGGAGAAATTTCCTGACAGTGAGAACAATTAACCAGTGGAACAACCTGCCTCCAGAAGCGGTGAATGCTCCAACACTGGAAGGTTTTTAAGAAGAGACTGGACAGCCATTTGTCCGAAATGGTATAGGGTTTCCTGCCTGAGCAGGGGGTTGGACTAGATGACCTCCAAGGTCCCTTCCAACATTATTATTATTATTATTATTATTATTATTATTATTATTATTATTATTATTATTATTATTATTATTTACAGTATCTTAGGCTGGAGATGAGGCAAAGTTCTCCTAAAGCAGAGTTTGTCAGCCTTGGCAGCTTGAACTTGTGGGGACTTCAACTCCCAGGATTCTCCAGCCAGCAAGGGCATCCTCCTCTCTTGCCTAATAGATTTGTCTGCTATGATACGAGTAGTCCTCAACTTACAACCATTCATTTAGTGACTGTTCGAAGTTACAACAGCACTGGAAAAATGTGACTTGTGACCATTTTACAGCATCCCCGCGGTCACAGGATCAAAATTCAGACACTTGATAACTGGTTCATATTTATGACGGCTGCAGTGTCCTGGGGTCACGGGGGAAGCTGGACTCACTTAACAACCGCGTTACCAACTTAACAACTGCAGTGATTCACTTAACAACTGTGGCAAGAAAAGCCGTAAAATGGGGGCAAACCTCACTTCACAACTGTCTCATTTAGCAATGGAAATTTTGGGCTTAATTGTGGTTGTTAAGTCAAGGACTACCTGTAATTTCATGTAATCTTTACCCCATATCAATCTGATAGCTAGTTCTACCCATCACTTCTAACCCTGCCTTTGATTAAAAACAAAAAAACAGTCATCAGCCCTTCAGATATTTGGAAACTCTTTACTGGAGTCATTCTCTCCTATTCTTCAGGTTAAATATTTTCAGGTCTTTCAGTTGCTCCCTTAAGAAAAAAATGAGTTTAGAACCTTCCTTTTCTCCAGTACTACACTAACACACCAATCTCAAAAAAAAAAAAAATGACTTGGAGCCTTTTTAGACTCTGTCCAGTGGTAGGATTCAAATATGTGAACAACCGGTTCTCTGCGTGGATGCCGCTTCTGGAAGTCCATTCTGAGCCTGGGCAACAAAAAATCAGCTACCGGTTCTGCCAAACTGGTGCGAACTGGCTGAATCCTACTGCTGATTCGGTCTCTCTATCCATCCATCCATCCATCCACCCCCACATACATTCATTCATACATATATTCACCCAGCCATCTGTCTGACTATCTATCCATTGATTCACCCAGCTGTCTGGGGTTCAATTTTGGTTGTAAGTCGAGGACCACCTGTGCTACTTTTATTATAGAGAATAACCAAGCCCAAAGATGCTTCCCTCCTCTCTGCCTTTAACTACAAGATAACTCAAAAGGGTCAAGTCTATGACACTTTCTTAGATTACATTTCTGCCCTGGACTCAGATTTCTCTTATCTGGCCATTGTCTTGGGCTGTGGCTCTTTCTCCTACTCCTCAAAGCTGTTCTCACGATAGCCCATTACGTTGTCTTCAGCTCCAAAATGAGAGAATTTCAAGGGTACAACAGGTTAGGACATTTTCTTTCAGGTTCCTGGGGAACTGAAAGGTTGACAATGGAAGCAGGGCCTTTTGTTCTGATGACTACCTTTAGATGCGAAAAAGAGAAAGGAAACAAAATGCTATCGCTGAACCTTAATGATTTTGCCACTGAATGTTGGCAGCTCTGCCTCTCCCTTGCTTCACGCAGTGCTTTGTGCTTGCTGTGCCAAAGTCTTTTGGCAAATGCATCCTACACTTGGCTCTTCTCCAGCCTGTTATCAGCTCCTCCAAAATGGAAAACCCCTGCTCTTGCTTCAACCTCAAAGTTTGGAGGTTGCCAGAACACTTTCATTAGCCTGGAAGTTCAGCAATACTCACAGGCTGGTAATGAGCCAGGGAGAGAAAGAGAGAGAGAGGGGGGGGGGAGGGAGGGAGGGAGGGAGGGAAAGAAAGAAAGAAAGAAAGAAAGAAAGAAAGAAAGAAAGAAAGAAAGAGAAAGAAAGAAAGAAAGAAAGAAAGAAAGAAAGAAAGAAAGAAAGAAAGAAAGAAAGAAAGAGACAAAGAAAGAGACAGGGAAGGAAGGAAGGAGAAAGGAAGGAGACAGAAAAAGAAAAAAGAGAAAGGAGGAAGAAAGAAAGAGAAAGAGAAAGAGATGGAGAGGAGAGGAGAGAAAGAAAGAAAGAAAGAAGGAAAGAAAGAAAGAAGAAAGAGAGAGAAAGAAAGAAAGAAAGAAAGAAAGAAAGAGAGAGAGAGAGAGAGAGAAAGAAGAGACAGGGAAGGAAGGAAGGAAAGAGAAAGGAAGGAGACAGAAAAAGAAAGAAAGAAAGGAGGAAGAAAGGAGAAAGAGGGAGAGAAAGAGAAAAAGAAAGAAAGAAAGAAAGAAAGAAAGAAAGAAAGAAAGAAAGAAAGAAAGAAAAAGAAAGAAAGAAAGAAGAGACAGGGAAGGAAGGAAGGAAAGAGAAAGGAAGGAGACAGAAAAAGAAAGAAAGGAGGAAGAAAGGAGAAGGAGGGAGAGAAAGAGAAAGAAAGGAAGGGAGGGAGGGAGTCTTGAAGTAGAAGCCAACCTTAAGATGGAGCTTGGGAAGAGGGAAATGGAGCCTGCAACAAAACGTTCCAGTGAGGGATCCCACTTTTTAATTCAAGCGGCCACACTCTGTTCTTTTCCCCACGCATCATCTGTTATTTTCCCTTAATAATCCACATCGCGGACAGTGAAAATACAAAGCCCCTGGCAGAACTATTTCAGAGGTGCAGCTTTGTGGGGTTTGCTAAAGATTTTTTGAGCTTTTGCCATTCTTTCAGTTCTTGTTAAGGGTGGCTCCATCCTTAATGAAACAATTGCTTCAAGCGGCAGACAAGGATGGAGTAAACTGGGTCTAAACCCCATTGGCAGCTCTTCCAAGGGGCCAGAGGGAGGGGGAGGGGAGGAGGGGAGGGCGGTTGAGATCCTGGAGGTGTTTTTTGTTGTTATATTTGGTTCTCTGTTCTGGAGGCATACCAGTTAATTGAGGGAAGGGGAAGAGGAGGAGGGAGGGGAGAAAAGGGAAGGGAATGTGTGGATAATCTTGGGGAACAAGGGGAAAAGATACTGCCTAGGAAACAACCAGACAGAGAGGCAGGACCTTCAGTCATGGCATCCGGCCCTCTCAATTCCTGGCAAATAGATGGGGAAGAAATGGAGGTAGTGACAGATTTTATCTTCCTGGGCTCCAAGATCACCTCAGATGGGGACTGCAGCCAAGAAATTAAAAGACGCTTGCTCCTGGGGAGGAAAGCTATGGCAAATCTAGACAGCATACTAAAAAGCAGAGACATCACCCTGCCAACAAAAGTACGTATAGTCAAGGCCATGGTTTTCCCAGTTGCAATGTATGGCTGTGAAAGCTGGACCATAAGAAAGGCTGAGCGCCAAAGAATGGAGGCCTTTGAACTACGGTGCTGGAGAAGACTCCTGCGAGTCCCCTGGACTGCAAGGCGATCAAACCGGTCAGTCCTAGAGGAAATCAACCCCGACTGCTCTTGAGAAGGCCAGATCCTGAAGTTGAAACTCAAGTACTTTGGCCACCTAATGAGAAGGAAGGACTCACTGGAGAAGGGCCTAATGCTGGGAAAGATGGAGGGCAAGAGAAGAAGGGGACGACAGAGAATAAGGTGGCTGGATGGAGTCACTGAAGCAGGAGGCGTGAGCTTAAACGGACCCCAGAAGATGGTAGAGGACAGGAAGACCTGGAGGAACGTTGTCCAGGGGGTGGCGATGGGTCGGACACGACTTCGCAATTAACAACAACAACTCTAATGGATCAAACAGATAAAACTGCTGGCAGGGGATATTTCATGTCTTCAGACTGTTAAGAGTCTGCTAATGACACCTCACAATAAAGAAGAATTAGTTCAGCTAATCCCCTCTCCTGTCTGGTTTACCTGGAAGGGCTGACATCAATCTTGCAAGTCTGAAGGCACAAACTGCTCATCGCCACTTTTAACGGCTTTATTTGTTTATTAAATTTATATGTTGCCCGTCTTAGAGGCAACTCTGAATGACCCATTAGGGCAGATCGTTCCTATGCCTTTCTTGTTAGGGGAAGGACAGGGGGGGAAGAGAGGGAGGGGAAGGGGAGGGGAAAGGATGCTGCTAACTTGGCTTTAGGCAGGTTATTACTCAAGGTTTTTGTGACAGGCACTTTGCCACTCAAATAGCGGGTTTCCTTGTGGCTCCCCTTTGCCTTCTGCCTGGGCACTTCCAAATCAAGTCCCGGACTGAAGCTCCTCTCATTTTCGTCTCTTAAAGCTTCCGTGGGTCTCTGTGCTGTGTGGGAAGTCAGCCCCTCAGAGAAGGAAATATTAAAAGGGCAGAATATATTTCCCTAAAGGATTTTAAAAGCAGAAACCAACCCTGCCCCCAAGTCTCTCGGTCCTAAGCAGAAACCAAGTCTGCAGAAATGCAGATAATCTTGTCAGAAAGACTGGAGTCAGGAAGCTGGGATTAGGAAGAAAGATCTCTAGAATCCACAATTTCTCACACCAAAAATTCCAACACTCATCAGCCCCAGCCCCAGGATATGACTTTTGGGACATAATAGGATTAACCCACCACCATCAGAATACCAGAAAGGCACACTCAGACTCAGGTCAAAGTTCATGCCAGAGGAACAACTCCAAACAAAAGGCTCCAGATGGTATAAAAACCCCACTCCCTACATGTCCTCATTCTTTTTTTTCTTCCAGAGCCCTCTTTCTGTCTGGCTCTTCTCTTCAATAAACTGCAACCTTCTTTCTAAAGCAGTTGCCATGTTGTTTATCCCCGGCTTGGATGAATCATGATGAAGACTTTTCCTTCAACAGCTGCTTGGAGGCAATGCTGGAAACCCAGATTATGCTGGTATTTTGCAACATGCCAGCATCCTTTTCATTTTTAAAAAATTAAAAATTAAACACAGGTAGTCCTCGACTTACGACTACAAGGGAGCGCAAAATTTTGGTGGCTAAGCAAGACGTTTGTTAAGTGAATTTTGCCCCATTTGCCCACCTTTCTTGCCACCGTTGTTAAAAGAATCCTTGCAGTTGTTCAGTGAGTAACACGGTTGTTAAGCGAATCTGGCTTCCCCATTGATTTTGCTTGTCAGGAGGTCGCAAAAGGGGATCACATGACCCCCCCGGGACACTGCAAATTTCATAAATGTAAACCAGTTGCCAAGTATCTGAATACTGATCACGTGACCGTGGGGATGCTGCAACAGTTGTTAAGTGTGAAAAACGGCCGTAAGTCATTTGTTTTCCAATGCCGTTGTAACTTTGAACAGTCACTAAATGAACTGGTGTAAGTCGAGGACAACCTGTAGAGTCAACAGCTGGGGAAGAGCCCATGTGTGTGTGTGTATGTGTGTGGTAAGAAGCCAGTCACTAGGGTGTCTGTACCCCTTATCCCAGCCAAAGGGCTACCAAAAAAAAAGAAGACTCATGGGCAGGCTTTGGCCCCATGGCCCTTAGTTGCTGACCTCTGCCACAGCCTGCCACATCTGGAGAGCCCCCAAGCTGCTATTATAGGGCCTGAAAAGTGTTATTTGAGATGATGTGAATATTTCGCTGGCTTCTACCTGCTGCCGATTTAAAGAAAAGGTATGGAAAGAACAATAAAATGAGAGAAAGGGAGAGAAAGAGATTCCCCACAATAGGCTTTGCAGAAGCTTCTCAGAAATTGTCACTTGTGAGGGAGGGAGGAGCGAGGGAGGGAGAGGTGGAAAATCAGAAAGAAATCTTTGAAGCTCAACTGCCCGAGCCTTTTCTGTGGCCGGGAAAATACGACGAGAGTCCTGCAGATTTTCACTGGTGGGCTACGGTTTCGAATCCAATACTTCCACCCTATTTGCCTCCCTCGTCAATACAGATCCTTCTGAGGACGGGGCCCAGTCAGCCCCCTCCTCAAAGGAAAAAAAAATCTTTGCCTTCCTCCAAACAAAGCCTCGAAAATTTGCTTTCTGGAGAGAGAGAGAGAGAGAGAGAGAGAGGAAAAAAAATGCGTTGTGTGGCAGATAAAATTCCAGCTAGCAAAAAGCTACAAAGGGACAGATAGATTTCACAGGCAGTTTCTCTCCCCCCCCCTTCCATTCTCCTCCCCCCCCCCTTCACATCTGTTATCTTCTGAATAATTCATAATCCACATGAATATGTCAATCTAATGAGGAGGGATTAGCATCACATAAAATGCAATTTAAATCTTGGCAAGATATTAGAATCTCCCTCCCACACCAAAACGTCTATTGCCTCTTTCCTCTTGAATGTCGGCAAGAACAGTTTGTGCCCTAGAGCCATGCCAGGGTCCAAAGGGAAGATGACGGCTTAGCCCAGATTTTATTCTGTCTGGGATCTTGAGATTGGTGTCCTTAAGGCCTTTCCCACCCAGTTTGTCAGTATGGTCTAGTAGTGCAGGGGTCTGCAACCTTGACAACTTTAAGACTTGTGGACTTCAGTTCCCAGAATTCCTCAGCCAGCTTTGCTGGCTGAGGAATTCTGGGAGCTGAAGTCCACAAGTCCTAAAGTTGTCAAGGTTGCAAACCTCTGATCTAGTGGCTAGGACCAGACTAGAAACCAGGAGATGGTGAGTTCTAGTCCCACCTGAGCTATGAAAGCCAGCTGGGTAACTTTAGGCCAATCACCAGGAGACTGTGAGTTCAAATCCCATCTTAGCGGTAAAAACTAGCTGGGTGAGTCTGGGCCAATCACCAGGAGACAGTGAGTTCTAGTCCCGTCTTAGCCATGAAAGCCAGCTGGGTGACTTTGGTCCAATCCTCAGGAGAACTGAGAGTTCTAGTCCCGCCTTAGACATGAAAGACAGCTGGGTGACTTTGAGCCAATCCTCAGGAGCACTGAGAATTCTAGTCCCGTCTTAGCCATGAAAGCCAGCTGGGTGACTTTGGTCCAATCATCAGGAGAACTGAGAGTTCTAGTCCCGCCTTAGACATGAAAGACAGCTGGGTGACTTTGGGCCAATCCTCAGGAGAACTGAGAGTTCTAGTCCCGTCTTAGCCATGAAAGCCATTTGGGTGACTTTGGGCCAATCATCAGGAGACTGAGAGTTCTAGTCCCGCCTCAGCCATGAAAGCCATCTGGGTGACTTTGGGCCAATCATCAGGAGAACTGAGAGTTCTAGTCCCGCCTTAGACATGAAAGACAGCTGGGTGACTTTGGTCCAATCATCAGGAGACTGAGAGTTCTAGTCCCGCCTTAGGCATGAAAGTCATCTGGGTGACTTTGGGCCTGTTGCTCTCTCTCAGCCCAACTCACCTCACAGGGTTGTTGTTGAGGGAAAAATACGAGGAGGAAGGCATGTTGGATATGCTTGCTGCCTTGAGTTATTTGTAAAAATAATAAAGCGGGATATAAACAAATAAATAAAGATGCAGTCAACATTCAGTCTGTGCAGGGAGAGTTTCCCTGCCTCTGTCTGGCCACCAGACCCAGCACCATGAACTGGAGATGCCTGGAAGGAAATGGAGAACACGCAGAAGCATGCTTCAGTCAGGACATAAGGAATCTGGGGGATTCATTTGCCTAGATGTAGCAGTGGGGATTGCCACTCACTTGGAGGATTGCCAGATAGGAGAGGATGCTTACAAAGGACCTGTCTATCTAGGGCAGTGGTTCTCAACCTTTTTAATGCTGCGACCCCAACCGGTCGTAAGTCGAGGACTAAACCGGTCATAAGTCGAGGACTACCCAACCGGTCATAAGTCGAGGACTTTCCCTGCCCGGGAGTGCCGCGCATGCGTGGTTCCGCCCCCTGTGCCGGCCGAGGCATAGCTGGCAAGCGGCAGAGACGGAGCGGGCCGACCACCAACTGGCCCAGCCCAAGGGAGGTAAGGCACCCACCAGAAAAGGGGGAAAAAAATGGCGGACAAAAAAATGGCGGACAAAAAAAAATGGCGGACAGCCTTGCTTGGCGACCCCCATGAAATGGTCGATCGACCCCAAATGGGGTCCCGACCCACAGGTTGAGAACCACTGATCTAGGGATATTTAGGGGAACAGCACAGATCAAACTTTCAGAACAGTAAAGACACCTAATGCAACATGGCGTGAGGCTGCATTATCTAAGGGACCATTTTCTCCCAGTTATTTCTACCTGTCCAGTTCAGCTGGCAGGTTGGGCATGCTGGGGGTCTTGTTGGCCAAGAAATGTTGTGTGGTGGGAAAAAGGAGACGTGCCTTCTCTGCTGTAGCCCCTGCTTTCTGGAATATTCTCCCTTCAGAGATCAGGGAGATATCTGGAAAAGCACCTTTGGGATAATTATGACCTGGATGATTGAGAGTCTCCATAGCTAAGGTACTTTGGAGGTCTTCTGGTCCAACTCTTTGGTGAAGCAGGAGACCCTATATAATTTTAGACAAATAGCTGTCCAGTCTCTTCTTAAAAACCTCCAGTGATGGAGCCGTTCTGGAGGCAAGCTATTCCACTAATTAATTGTTCTCACTGTCAGGAAATTTCTCCTTAGTTCTAGGTTGCTTCTCTCCTTGGTTACTTTCCATCCATTGCTTCTTGTCCTGCCTTCAGGTGCTTTGGAGAATAGCTTGACCCCCTCTTCTTTGTTGCAGCCCCTCAACTATTGGAAGACTGGTATCATTTCACCCCTAGTCCTTCTTTTCATTAGACTAGACATAACCCAATTCAAGCAACCGTTCTTCATATGTTTTATCCAGTCCCCTAATCATCTTTGTTGCCCTTCTCTGCCCTCTTTTTTAGAGTCTCAACATTATTTTTGTATCGTGGCAACAAAAAATGGATGCAATATTCCAAGTGTGATCTTACCAAGGCATTATAAAATGCTACTAACACTTCACATGATCTTGATTCTATCCCTCAGTTCAAACTGGATCACAACAAAACAATTACAACAATACCTCCAGAATATGCCCAAATTACCTCTTAGGAGTAATTCCCCTCAGTTTAAGAACCACAATTGTCCAGTTGGTCAGTATCCTATGATGTACCTCACAAGATGGTTATGAAGAAATATAGGGCAGAACACAGTCTGTAGCTATCACAAACTGATGAAATAAATAAGGCAAAGTGATTTGCAATCTTGTAATCACTGGAATAATGGCAGATCTTTTTAAAGAGTTTACAACTTCTTTTAAAAAGAGATAAACCGACATTTGTCTTCAGCATCAGATATGCTGCACTTGAATGTGGAGCTTCCTATGTAGAAAAGATGCTGAGAAAGAGTGCAGAGAAGAGCAACAAAGATGATTAGGGGACTGGAGGCTAAAACATATGAGGAACGGTTGCTGGAATTAGGTATGTCTAGTTCAGTGGTTCTCAACCTTTTTAATGCCACGACCCCAACCGGTCGTAAGTCGAGGACTAAACCGGTCGTAAGTCGAGGACTAAACCGGTCGTAAGTCGAGGACTAAACCGGTCGTAAGTCGAGGACTAAACCGGTCGTAAGTCGAGGACTACCTGACCGGTCATAAGTCGAGGACTTTCCCTGCCCGGGAGCACCGTGCATGTGTGGTTCCGCCCCCTGCGCCGGCTGAGGCGTAGCTGGCAAGCGGCAGAGACGGAGCAGGCCAACCACCAGCTGGCCCAGCCCAAGGGAGGTAAGGCACCCACTGGAAAAGGGGGAAAAATGGCGGACAAAAAAAATGGCGGACAAAAAAAATGGCAGACAGCCTTGCTTGGCGACCCCCATGAAATGGTCGATCGACCCCAAATGGGGTCCCGACCCACAGGTTGAGAACCACTGGTCTAGTTTAATGAAAAGAAGGACTAAGGGTGATATAATAGCAGTGTTCCAATATCTCAGGGGTTGCCCCAAAGAAAAGGGAGTCAAGCTATTCTCCAAAGCGCCTGAAGGCAGGACAAGAAGCAACAGATGGAAACTAACCAAGGAGAGAAGCAACCTAGAACTAAGGAGAAATTTCCTGACAGTTAGAACAATTAACCAGTGGAACAATCTACCTCCAGAAGTGGTGAATGCTCCAACACTGGAAGTTTTTAAGAAGAGACTGGACAGCCATTTGTCTGAAATGGCATAGGGTTTCCTGCCTGAGCAGGGGGTTGGACTAGATGACTTCCAAGGTCCCTTCCAACGTTGTTGTTGTTGTTGTTGTTATATAATGGCCAACAGCCATAAAGAAGTTGACCTTTCAGTGAATTCAGCTAAGTTACAGGACAATCCCTGGGTTCAGATGAACCAAACATTCCTTCTGATCATGTTTCCCCAAAGACCGGTCCCTGGGAAAAAGATCTACAACACAAACAAGGTGATGCAGCCACTTAAACGTCTAAATCAATTTAGTTAATTACTAAATTAATAACTGCAGTGATTCATTTAATACATGTGGAAAGAAAGGCTGTAAAATGAGGCAATGTTTACTTAACAAATCTCTCACTTAGCAATATAAATTTGGGGCTCAATTGTGGTCGTAAGTTGAGGACTACCTGTATTAAAAGGCATATTGAAAGGCATAAGCTTTTATGCCTTTTAATAAAATTGCAAGCCGGAAGAGATGCTACCAGATTATTCACATCCACACAGACGAACATGGTTTCCTCCTACAATGTCTGACCCTCCCCATTTCTCTTCGAAAATACTTCGAAAAAATCTGTGGGGTGGGTGGCTATTTCCCCCTCCCTTTTCACCACAATTCCTCTCAATATGGTGTGAATGAGAACAATCTGCCTTTTTTGGATGAGACCGGCATTTCTAAACCAAATTGGAAAAAGGTAGCACATTGTAGCTGTCCATGCTGAAAATGTAAACATCATCAAATGAAGCAGCAGATCCAACAAAAATTGGAAAATCGGGGGGGGGGGGGGGG
>NW_015386401.1:2638822-2644709 GCF_001527695.2 Protobothrops mucrosquamatus | reverse complement strand
GGATGGGCGCGGTTTTACCATGACGCATCCGGTCCGCGGGCCGGCAGTTTGACACCCCTGCTTTAAGGCACAGAATTAATTGGATGAGATCTTTCTTTTCTAAACCTAGGGAATCTGGGTGTGGGTGTGGGTGTGTCAAAAAAGTCAAGATGGCAACTCCAACCATTTTACGTATATTGTCATGCAAGAGAGGCTGTTTGGTCTGTTGGTTAAGGCACCAGGCTAGAAATCAGGAGACAGTGAATTCCAGTCCCGCCTTAAGCATGAAAGCCAGCTAGGTGTCAGGTGCAAGAAGCCAGGAAGCAAAATAGAGTTCAAAAGAGCTACAAATTTATTTCACGCTACCTATACATAAGAATCAACTAACAATCAAGGTGAATTGTGCCAGATAAGAATTCACAGACTTCAAAGGGGGACTGGACGTAGGTCTCTTATGGGGGTATAGAAATTCCAAACTCATGATGTGTTTGACCCCACCCTCGGGTTTAGCCTGGTCATCTCTTATATCAGTTGAGTTTGGGCCAATCACCAGGAGACCATGAGTTCTAGTCCCACCTAAGGCATGTAAGCCAGCTGGGTGATTTTAGGCCAATCACCAGGAGACCGGGAGAAATTGCACTTTATATTGGGGTTCAGTAGCTAACATTAATTAACATTAATTGATAGTGAGGAAAATGCTTCGGGAAATTTTTTCATGCCTCAGAGAAGTCCATGGACAGGAATTTTTTTAAAAAAGTTAATATACTGGCCCTAACCACACAATCAATGTCTTCAATTACACAGACACCGTCTTGATTCTCTAAATGTCCCTGATCAAAATAAATCTTTCATTAAGTATCTCAAATCTTCCTACCTTTCAGATATTCTTTATCTAAACCTGTAAGACCCAGCTATTTTGAGCTTTCACATGCATGAATTTCTTGGTTTCTACTGGCTTGGGATATATATATATATATATATATATGTTTTCTGAGGTTTTCGCGTGTGTTTGTATGTAGGTCTTTAGTTATTCGGGTTTTCTCCCGCGTAGAATTAAAAGTACCTTGGCGACGTTTCGACGAAGTCACATTCGTCATCTTCAGGCTGGTGTCTTCAGCTTCGAAGCTGAAGACACCAGCCTGAAGATGACGAATGTGACTTCGTCGAAACGTCGCCAAGGTACTTTTAATTCTATTTGGAACCCCCATTCTTAAGATGGCACTGCAAATTCCCTCTTGGCTTTCATCTCCAAATAAAAGACAAGGTAAGATCTCTTAGTTCTCTTTTGCTCTTTCACCTCCCCCATCTCCCCAATTTTTCTGTTTTCTACTGCTGCAAATCTTAGTTTGCCTCTGAAATTTGGTCCCCATGCCTAAACATTGGATTTAGAAGGAATGATCATCAGGATAGATAGAAGAAAACAAAGGGATAGTTTGCACTGAAGTAATTTGGCCTGATTGCAATGGGATTTACAAATAAGGAAATAGCTCTCTAGTTAAAATCTTTTTGGGCTTGAACAAAATTCATTAATTCCCTGAACATTTCATAAATTGCAAAGCAAATATTTGATGCTTTGCATTAAAATAAAGGCAGGTCAGCAAATGTAATAATCAAACAAAAACCTGTCTTGTAAATCAACTAGCATTCTCAAACTGAATCATGGTGAGTCACTGGCCACTTTACATTTGCATTGAATTTGATCATAAAATTGACACAAATTTAAATGCCATTGGCTTGATATAGTCTCATGTTCTCTGGCTGGTTGATGCCCAGGAGATTTCTTTTCCAGACTCTCAATTTCTCAGGGTTTCAGATATGGAATTCCTTGGAAAACTTGCTGGAAAATCCTCCTTTATAGCTGAATTAACCTGTTCCACCATTCCCAAATAAATTTCTCCTCTGACTAGAGATGAAAAGATTCCCATTCTAAAATTCTTTAGTTCTGGAAGTTTAATCGATGCCATGTTTTTCCAACTTGGTAACTTTCAGATGGGTGGACTTCAACTCCTAGAATTCCTCAGTCAACACCCCAATTTTGATCACATGACTGTGGGGATACTGCAATGCTCATAACTGTGAGGTCTGGTCATAAATCACTTTTTTCATTGTTAACTTTGAACAGTCACTAAATGTATGATTGTAAGTCAAGGACTACCCATACAAAAAGAATCCTGCATGTGTTCATGGAGAAACATATCAAGATTGGTTCTGATGGCATAGAAGCTTTTTCAGCCATCACATGTGGAGACATCAGTATCGAAGAGAAAGCATAACATAAAGTCAGGCAACCCATATTGGATGGACCACTTCAGCTGTAGCCCAATTTTGGGTTTCTCCGTACTTCTCACAAAAACTCTGCAGATGTGATTTTTCTTGGCTTTCTCACAACTGAATCAGAAACCGGTGTGATTTGCCCTTGCTGGCCTTAAGGTACCCATTTACAGGAATCTTCCATCGTTACCCCAAAATTTATTCCCCAAAGACTCAAAAATTTATCTCTGCCTGCTCTGCTTAGGCTGAGGATGCTTTTTCCTCCCAAAAGACAGTATCCCACTAGGTCAGCGGTTCTCAACCTATGGGTCGCGACCCCATTTGGGGTCGATCGACCATTTCACGGGGGTCGCCAAGCAAGGCTGTCCGCCATTTTTTTCCCCTTTTCCGGCGGGTGCCTTACCTCCCTTGAGCTGGGCCAGCTGGTGGTCGGCCTGCTCCGTCTCTGCCGCTTGCCAGCTACACCTCGGCCGGCGCAGGGGGCGGAACCACGCATGTGCGGTGCTCCTGGGCAGAGAAAGTCCTCGACTTACGACCGGTTGGGTAGTCCTCGACTTACGACCGGTTTAGTCCTCGACTTACGACCGGTTTAGTCCTCGACTTATGACCGGTTGGGGGTCGCGGCATTAAAAAGGTTGAGAACCACTGCACTAGGTAGAGATGAAATGTGGATGAAATGATCCACGTTCAGTATTCTGTCTGTGTCCCCGAATCTATTTATTTATTTATGGAACTAGAAACCTGTCTTAGTTCGGCCCCTCAGCACTACCCTACAGATTGTAAAGCTTTTGGAATCTGCAGCCTGATTGGGAGGAATGGTACAAACTTTATGGTACAGAGATTTCTATTGGATAAATCTCCGCCTGCTTTCGGGAGCTGTCCTCGGTCCTGAATGAGAGAGGAGCAACTGGATTTTTCCCTCTTTAAGAATTAGCTTCTCCAAAGAGCTTATAAAAAGTCTTTTAAAAGCAGGAGTAAGTAAATGTCCCCTCTTAGCCCAGGTTAGTTCCCTTTCCACGTCTGTGGTGTAGTGGTGAATGTGCTGCGTTAGGAGTGGGGAGACCAACGTTCTAGTCCCCCCATGAACCACAGAAACTTCCTGGGGGACTTTGGGCCAATCTGTCTCTCTCAACCCTAGAGATAGAGTGGGATAGTGGTGAAAGCTTGAACTGTGGACACCCAGGCTCAAACTCCCTACCCTTCAGCTACAGAAGCCTCCTGGCAATTTTGGGCCAGTCCCTCCCTCTCAGCTCAAGAGCCAAGCAGGTTCAAAGGTGAAAATATTGAAACCCAAATTCTAGCCTTCATTCAGTTAGGAAAATCCACAATCTGACTTAGGGCCAGTCTCTTTTGCTTAGCTCAGCCTACCTCAAAGGATTGTTGTGGGGGAAAATAGAAGAAAGAAGAGGGAGCTCCTATAGGAATGGTGGAACATACATTTAACCCAGAGGTACCCAACCTTTTGGTCACCAGGGACCGGTTCCACGGAGAAAGGTTTTTCCACGGACCGGAGAGTGCGTGGTTTTGTGTGCTGCCTGCATCCCGTGGATGGGCCTTTGCTTGTTTGTGCGGACCGGTTGCTGGCATGCTGCGGCCCGGGACCAGTCCACGGACCGGGGATTGGGAACTCCTGATTTAACCAATCAATACCTGCAATGGATCTTTGTGTCCTTTTGCCCTTGAGTTTACTCCCATTCAATGGCAACTCTTCCCCTTCATCCATGTCACTATGGGTTCATTTGGGGAGAACAGGAAACAGAAGAACGAGGCATTGTTGCTGCAAATGTGGTCAAAAGTCACGGTCATAAGTCAAGGACTACCTACATTCCTTTTGTGCATCTGCTACTGAAGTATTTATACATGTAGTCCTCGACTTATGACCAAAATTGAGTCCAACATTTTTGTTGCTTATAGAACATTTATTAAGTGGATTTTGCCCCGTTTTACGACCTTTCTTGCCACAGATGTTAAGTGAATCACTGTTAAGTTAGTCACACGGCTGTTAAGTGAATCTGGCTTACCCATTGACTGTCATGTGTCTGATTAACGAAACACTTCAAAGAACTTTCAGGCATTTTTTTTAACCTAAAAAGCTTTTATTAGTATTACAGAGTGTCAGCACAGCATGGTGGATGCTAAGATCTGAATTTCCCTTCCTTTGCACATAACATTCCAGGCATTTACCCTCCCCTATTTTGGGGTCATGATTCACATCTTCCAATTAACTTGGAGGGCAAAGATTCACTTCCGTTTCTTTTTCCCGGGCTTTCCTTATTTTCTCCTCCCCTTTTCCTGTCACCTGATTTAACTCTAAAAATACCAGACAGTTCTGCATATATTTTCAAAGCAAGAATATTCAATATTAGCAGCATTGACATTGACTTTGTGACTTTGTCACAAAAGGGCTTCGCATGACCCCGGGACACTTCAATCGTCATAAATATGAGTCATCTGAATTTTAATCACGTGGCCATGGGGATGCTGCCAATGGTCATAAGTGTGAAAATGGTCATAAGTTATTTTTTTTCAGTACCATTGTAACGTTTAATGGTCACTAAATGAACTGCTGTGAGTCGGGGACTACCTGTATATTCCTGCTCAATAGAAAAGAATCTGAACTGAACTGAACTCATCAAGTTAAAGGAGGTGGACAATAGGATACCTGGGGATCCAGTCCATTTCTCAACATTTAAAAATTGGCTTGATTAAGACTGGGTAACCTTTAGGATGCTGCCTGACTACAATTCCCAGCATTCCTCTCCACCGACTGGGCTGAATGGAGCTTCTAAATGCTGCAGATCAGCTGCATCTGGAGGGTGACAGATGCCAGCCTACAGAAAGTTGCAGTTCATCATCATCATCGATATTATTTAGCTTCACCAGAATTTGTCGCCAAAAAGGACACCACAGTTGCCCTCGAGTGACTGCAGCTGAGACCCTAGTAGTCAATTGCTCCCAATTGTGGCTGGACGCCTTGCCAGCTAATAGCTTTGCCAGAACAAAGCGGCCAGAAGCCACATTCAACCCTCTCAGCTTCTCTAGTGGGAGCGGTGTGTGCATTTTTATATTACTCAGCATTTGCTCCTCTGATGTTGCCCAGAAAAGGTGGTTTCAAAGGGAGATAGCTGTTTGATGGAATGAGCGATGCTTCTTCATCTCCACAGAGGCAATGCGTGCAAACCCCATGCAATTTATTTCAAAGACAAAATCTATCCCTGAGATTGAAGAAAATGCAAAGAGATGAGGGAGGCACGTTGTTTTAGGCAACCCGTCCCAACAGAAGTTCATTACAGGGGACTTAAAAAAAAAACACCAGAAGCAGAAAATGAAAATACTGTAGGAACTTTTGCTCTTTAAGAAGACCTTTACTAGGAGAACGAACCTGGGAGGGTGAGCCTTGTTCTCAGAGCAGGCACTGGAGCAGAACAGCACAAATATGGGAAGAAGAAGAAGAAGAAGAAGAAGAAGAAGAAGAAGAAGAAGAAGAAGAAGAAGAAGAAGAAGAAGAAGAAGAAGAAGAAGAAGAAGAAGAAGAAGAAGAAGAAGAAGAAGAAGAAGAAGAAGAAGAAGAAGAAGAAGAAGAAGAAGAAGAAGAAGAAGAAGAAGAAGAAGAAGAAGAAGAAGAAGAAGAAGAGGA
>NW_015386401.1:2575544-2638722 GCF_001527695.2 Protobothrops mucrosquamatus | reverse complement strand
CAGTGGACCATCTGGTAAGCTGCTGCAAGAAGATCGCACAGACTGACTACAAGCAGCAGCATGACAAAGTAGCAACAATGGTGCATTGGAAGATCTGCAAGAAATATCATTTGCCTGTAAGCAAGAATTGATGGGATCATAAAATAGAGAAAGTCATAGAAAAATGATAAAGTTAAACTGCTCTGGGATTTCAGAATTCAAATAGACAAACACCTGCAACATAACATCCCGGACTTAACAATTGTCAATAAGAAAGACAAAAAAGTCTGGATAGTGGACGTGGCAGTGCCTGGAGACAGCAGAATAGATGAGAAAGAACTGGGGAAGATAACAAAATACAAAGACCTACAAACAGAAATAGAAAGACTGTGGCAAAGGCAAGCAAGGGTAGTACCAATAGTAATAGGCGCCTTGGGTGCAATCCCAAAACAACTGGAGCACCACTTGAATACCATTGGCATTGACAAATTCGCCATTAGTCAATTGCAAAAGGCAGCCTTACTAGGAACTGCTTCCATCCTGCGATGATATCTGTAATAACATCAAACATCTACATCTGCCTATCCCAGGTCCTGGGTAAGAACTCGATAGGTAGACAAAATGCCAAATCCAGTCTGAACATCTGGCTGACTGTGCAATGATCCATAATAACAACAACAACAACAACAACAATAATAAAGCTTTGGTTGGAGAAGTGAAGAAATGGCAACCCAGAATGAGGTTGTTTTGTTCTGTCGCAACAGACTTTCTTTCCTATCTTACCGATATCAGCTTTGCGTTAGGCCTAATTTTGGCATATGAGCAATTTGAAATCTAGATTTACAATGTGACGTAATCAAAAGCAAACTAGCGGCTTCCACCCTCCCTCGAATCTCCTGATCAACAGCTGCACTCAGGCACCAGACTTCTTATCCTGGTTCCTGAATTAAACCATGTCCTGAGTTCTTTGCATGATACATCGCTCAATAACCCAATGGATTTGCACACCAGCGTAAGCCACAAAACCTGCAATCCAAGTTGATATTTGCGCGAATGCAGTCTCTTGTTTTTCAGCTAACCTGGTTCTCTGTACTGTGTTAATGCAGCCTCTGGCTGGGGAATTATGGGAGTTGAAGTCCACGCATCTTCCAGTGGCCAAGGCTGAGAAACACTGTTCTAAACCATTTTCACTGGACCTGCACAAAGAGCATTGCAACTGTTCATCTTGCATATCTCCACTCTGTCTATTGCAGTGGTTCTCAACCTTTTTAATGCCGCGACCCCCAACCGGTCGTAAGTCGAGGACTAAACCGGTCGTAAGTCGAGGACTAAACCGGTCGTAAGTCGAGGAGTACCCAACCGGTCGTAACTTGAGGACTTTCCCTGCCCGGGAGTGCCACGCATGCGTGGTTCCACCCCCTGCACCGGCCGAGGCGTAGCTGGCAAGCGGCAGAGACGGAGCAGGCCGACCACCAGCTGGCCCAGCTCAAGGGAGGTAAGGCACCCGCCGGAAAAGGGGAAAAAAATTGGCGGACAGCCTTGCTTGGCAACCCCCGTGAAATGGTCGATCGACCCCAAATGGGGTCGCGACCCATAGGTTGAGAACCGCTGCTCTAAGCCCTGGTTTAGGACAAGGGTCCGAATGTTGGGAGCCATCTGCTTTTGAATGATTAGAATGCAAATGAGTAGAGGATAACTGATGTTCACCCGCTTTTTTTTTTTAGGTAGGGGGGAATTCAAAATATTAGCCAAATTGTCTGCTCCTCGTCTATAGAGAGGAGAGGGAAGAGAGAGATCAACAGGACAAAGTAAACTTGCATCACTCTTTTAAGTTTTCTGCTGGGAACAGATTCATCTTTGAAATACGCCCAAATACGCTATTTTCTTCCTACATGGCTTAGAAAATGCTCTGTGATACTTTTAAAAGCCATCTTTTAATATCCTACCCTCTTCTGCCTCAGACTGCACTGATATTTTATTGACGGATGATACAACAGGCGTCAAAGATATTTGGGCATTTCAGAAAAACTGTTTCAACTGGATAACTGCATCCCGCTGTGTATTGTGGGTCCAAAATAAAGTAAACCCCCCATCCTTAAACTCTCCACAGTGGAAGGTTGTTTGCTATTTTTTTCTGCTATATTACATTATAGGTAGTCCTCCACTTCCAACATGGGTGTCAAACTCGCCACATCACATGACGTGTCGCGACGTATCGTGACTTTTTTCGCATTGCTGGAGCTGGGGTGGGCTGGCAGTTTGACACCCCCGACTTACAACCATAATTGAGCCCAACATTTCTGTTGCTAAGGGAGACAGTTGTTAAGCGAGTTGTGCTCTATTTCACAACGTTTTTTTGCCACAGTTGTTGAGCAAATCGCTGCAGTTATTCAGCGAATCGTGCAGTTGTGAATCTGGCTTCCCCCACTGACTTTGCTTGTCGGAAGCCAGCTGGGAAGGTCACAAATGGTGATCACATGACCCCGGGACAGTGCAACCGTCATAAGTGCATGCCAGTTGCCAAGCATCCGAATTTTGATCACATGAGCATGGGGATGCTGCAACGGTCATAAGTGTGAAAACTAGTCATAAGTCGCTTTTTTTTTCAGTGGTGTTGTAACTCTGAACAGTCATTAAACGAATGATCGTAAGTCTATGTAAGACTGTTGCCGCCTCAAGATTAATGCCCTTCCTATTTCTTAACTAGCAAAAAGCACTAGGAATGTCCTGACCTCTTTTTCAAACAATTGCTAAACTATTTTTAAGGCTGTAAGAAGAATCTCTTGCTGTTGCTCTTCTGCCTCTAACAGTGGGCAGCTAAATCTTTCCTGAAGCTATCCAGAGATTCACAGAGTGTCCCCAATGGCAATTTGCCTCTCTGAATTCATTGAGTTAGATCATTAATAGGTGCTCCATTAGTTTACGACTTATCCTGTCAAGAGTGTTATGACTAGATGCAAATCCATACAGGACAAAGTTCGAAAGGGTGCAGTCATTTATGTTTCAGCTGGTTGTGTGAATCAGGTTATCACATTAAGAATCTTATGTTTTCTTATCTGGGCACAGTCTCTTTCGTGATCATAGTAATTATGTTCTGCTAACCCTGAAATCTTATTTTCATCTAAGGCAGTGGTTCTCAACCTTTTTAATGCCGCGACCCCAACTGGTCGTAAGTCGAGGACTAAACCGGTCGTAAGTCGAGGACTAAACCGGTCGTAAGTCGAGGACTAAACCGGTCGTAAGTCGAGGACTACCCAACCGGTCGTAAATCGAGGACTTTCCCTGCCCGGGAGCGGTACGCATGTGTGGTTCCGCCCCCTGCGCCGGCCGAGGTGTAGCTGGCAAGCGGCAGAGACGGAGCAGGCCGACCAACAGCTGGCCCAGCCCAAGGGAGGTAAGGCACCCGCCGGAAAAGGGGAAAAAAATGGCGGACAAAAAAAATGATGGACAAAAAAAATGGCGGACAGCCTTGCTTGGCGACCCCCGTGAAATGGTCGATCGACCCCAAATGGGGTCCCGACCCACAGGTTGAGAACCACTGATCTAAGGTGTATTTAAGTCCCACCCATTTCAGAAAACCGGTATTAAAATACCGAGCATCTGATGGAGAGAGGTTCCACGTAGCAATTATATCTAGTAGCAGTTGATAAATGTAGTTCTCTTCCCAAATTTGTTTAGCTTTTTATTTCCTTTAATTAATTTTGCAAACAGCCATATAGAAAACAAGCAGCAATTAGGGGCTAATTAACAGAACAATGTTGTAGCAATAATACTGTTTTAGCATAGCAAAATTTGTATTTTTATTTATTTTTTGTTTGTTTAACCCAAGGCGAATGCTGTAGAATCAATCATGCAGCTTGTGTGGGCAAACAATTTATTCATTTCTAATCAAAAGGCTACCTGTCTTATCTTTTACAATTCTGTCTTTCCTCCGTAAAATTCAAGATGGTATTTTTTTTTCCCCTCACAACCTTCTTGGAGGTTTATTCATTCATTATTTATTTATTTATTATTTATTTATCCCACACTGTGTCAAATTAGGGACCTGTCCCTCTTAGCGGAAATGAGTTTCACAAACACTTCCCAAATGCAAACCCCACACTTGTGCAACAGATGCGATGAAACATGCTCGGGTACCATACCTATATCCACAGGTCCCCTATGTAAATGTTAAAATACAGGTAGTCCTTGACTTACAACTGTTCATTCAATGACCCTTTGAAGTTACAACAGCACTGAAAAAGCGACATGCCCGTTTTTCACACTGCCTTTGCAGCATCCCTGATCAAAATTCAGACGCTTGGGCAACTGACTCATATTTATGACGGGTGGCAGTGTCCTGGGGTCACGTGGCTGCCATTTGTAACCTTCTGACAAGCAAAGTCAATGGGGAAGCCAGCTTGACTTAACAACCATTATACTGACTTAACCACGGCAGTGATTCTTAACAGTGCCACTTAACTGTGGCAAGGAAGGTCGTAGAATGGAACAAAACTCACTTAACGGCTGCCTTGCTTAGTAGCAGAAATGTTGGGCTCCGTTGCGGTCCTAAGTCAAGGACTACCGGTATTAGCAGCAGCAGAATAGAATTTTGAGAGAAAAACGAGATACTTCTTTCCTAACCCTCCCATCATACTGCATTGGAAAAAGTTTGCTTTGCAAAGATGCTGAAAGTAATGTAAGTCTCTGTGCAATTTACAACATTTGAAGTTTAATTCTCATCACTTCTACATATCCTAAGAAGTTGGAGATGGACTTGGGGGGGAACTGGATACTTGCTTTCAAACCACAACAACCGCAATTACACCATTGTTGAATAAAGTAAGAAAGGACAAGTTGGGAGCATGTTTTTAACACACACACACACACACACACACACACGCACGCACACACACACACAACTTCTAAACCCCAGAGATGGCTGCAGAAGACCATCCAAATGAAATAAAAATCTGTACTCCAGAATTTCTTTTGCATCCCAGCAGTAAAAGGAGTTGAATCACCCAGTTTTCTCTGTTGTGTCTCCTTGTTGTGTTGCTATTGTCAAGACCACTGAGAAGCGGAATCCCACTGACTTTCTCCAGAGTCGCTGAAGTTCTAGATTCATCTTTTTTGCCACACTTGGCTAAAAAGCTAGTTTAAGACAAGCAACCCAACCACCACCTTGGGCAGTTTTTGCAATACTTATTTGGCACCAGAGAGCAGCCCCTGGTGGGCACATTGAATTGCCAGCACAAGGCGTAAACCCCAGAGAACATAAAGGCTCATTCCACACAATATACGTCTCTAGGTTTGAATGAATCACGGTTTGCTTAATCCATTTTTCAGGGTTCACATGATTATCCCGAACTGTAAATGCAACAAAACTAGCTGGGTTCAGACCCATCCACTTAAGTGTGGTTGGCTGATTGATGGCTCTGGGTGTTATTCTAAACCAATATGACACAATAAGATATATGTTCATAGCCTGCCTACCCACATTTGCTTAGGTATGGTTTATTGAATAAACCACAACTGGTTTCAAATAACACCCTGTGCCCTAAATCCTGGTTTACAGACTAAACCCAGAACTCAACTGTGATTAATTCCTGTAGAAATCCTGTCAAAGGGCCCTGCAGCACAGCCCTGTTTTTGAGCAGATTCATCCTTTGTTTCTCCTTTCTCTCCCACCCCCTTTCCATTTATCACCTCTAGATATTAAGCCTTGGGCTGGGAGCCTTCCGTCCTCACCCCATTAAGGGCCACTTTACACTGTGAGAGGGGCAGAGATCCATTTAACAGCAACCAGGATTAAAAGAAAGAAAGAAAGAAAGAAAGAAAGAAAGAAAGAAAGAAAGAAAGAAAGAAAGAAAGAAAGAAAGAAAGATTGTTCCCATCAAAACTGCCGACATTCCGCCACATCGTAAGGTGTCCCCAAAATGGAACTTCATCTACAGTCTTGCCAAAACCCCTCCAGCTTATTTCTGAGCGGTTTTTCCAAGCAGAAAGTGCATTGAACTCACTCCTTGGTAATGCAATTTTTTTTTTTTTTATTTCGCAATTAAACATTAAGGACAAGGAGTCAGCCTTCATTCCACGGACGAGGATAATGATGATGATCATAACGGGCCAAGTGTGACTCTGATTCTCTGCACACTGGAGGATCTTAGCACTCCGGTCAAAAGGGATTCTCTCTTCCACCAAACACTCTAAGTAAGCCAAGACAATTTCTTAAACCATTCATTCATTTGCCTAATTATCCGCTTTCCACAGAATGTCCCCATCCGCTGTTCCTCAGTTCTTTTGCTTTCTCACTTTGATGGGAATCTCTCTTGCCTTCTGCTTATCTTGTAAGCCCCGCAACCCTGGCTGTTCATACACCTCCAGGAGATTTGTTCTCTCCGGTTTTTGACTTTAGTGTCTTTGTAAACCCCTTGTTCAGAAGCTCACCTGTTTGACATACCCTCCCTTCACACTTCCCGTGCTTTCCGGCTCCCTCCGACTTCCCAAAAGCCCCCCCCCCGTGTGCTTCCTACCTCCTTCCCCAATCTCAGCTCTCCCCCCCCCAATACACCAGACTACAGTTTCTATCAACCCCAGCCACATGTGGAAAGCTCCACGCCGTCTTACAGCACCTCTCTAAAAATATTGACTTGGCACCCACGGAGGGGGGGGGGACAGGACAAAAAAACCCCTCTTTTCCTTCCATCTTCCAATTTCGGCAGCTGTCCTTGCACTTCAATGGACCCCCCCCCCTCTCCTTCCTTCTCTCTCTTTCAAACTCTTCACCCCCTCCACACTTTGCTTCTCTTCCCCACCTCCCCCCCCCCAAAAAAAAGCCTTTTCTTTTCCATGTGCGGAAAAAAGGCGAAAGGCAGCCTACGTTTGTTTGTTTGTTTGTTTGTTAATAAATAAATAAATAAATATTCCCTGGTGCTCGTATTTTCTCACTGTTCTAATATAAATAAATAAATAAATAAATAAATAAATAAATAAATAAATAAATAAATAAATAAATAAATAAATAAATAAATAAATAAATAAATAAATAAATAAAAATACTTCTTTGTCCAAAGTGCTAAGGGAAAAAGAAGAAAAAAAAACCTTTGGTGGTTTGTGGAACTGGGCAACGCAGCCGGTGGTCCCTTTTCCAAACGGGGAAACTGACCTGACAGATCCACCGACACAGTTCAAACCTAACAAAAAACGCTCCCTCCGCCAGTCTTATCTGCCAAAAACTCTCCCCCCCCCCAAAAAAAATTAGGCTCCCCTTCTCTTCTCTCGTATACTCTCCCCCCCCCCTTTTTTTTTTCCTCCTTCTTCTTCTTTTTCTTCTTTAATTGTTCTTCCACCCTGGAGCGCTAAGCTCGCCTTGCCGAGCCTTTTCTGAAGGAAAAGGCGCATCCTGAGCGAGTCCAGCCGGCTTTGGGGCGTGCGCGGTGGGCGAAACAAAGCTCACTTGCGCCAGCCCAGAGATGCGCCGAAAGCTGGACGGAGCTTGGCTGTGCACGGGGGGGGGGGGGGGGGAGCGGTCAAAGCTCCCCGTTGCCCCCCAAGTTGGAAGTTTGTCTCTCTTTCCCCCCCCCCCCTTTTTTTCCAAGGCAGGCGAATGCAAACGACCAAGATCAGCCCCCCCCCCACCTTACCTGAATCGCCTTCAGACTCTGCAGGAATGCATGGCTTCCGTCGCGGCGGAGCAGCCCCTTCCTTCCTCCAGGCGAGCGCCGCCAGGGGTTCAAATACCGCCGGCTCCCAGGCGGAGGGGGGATTTAAAAANAAAAAAAAAGGTGGGTGGGTGGGTGGGTGGGTGGGGGCGATCGACCCGCTCAGAGGGGGCTGAGCCCCATCAGTTGCATCCCCCTGCAAAGGAGGGGGAGAGGGGCGTGTGGGGAGGGGGGGGGCTGCAGCCAATCCCAGCCAGCAGCTTGGGGAAACAAAGGGGGCACCCGGCGCGGTTCAGCCGGGGGGGAGCGGCAGAGAGGTTGGCAGCCCCCCTCTCCCCGCGCCCTGCTTCTCCATGGGGGGGCCAGCCAGACAGGATGCAACCCCTTCCTCCGGCTCTCTCCGACCCTCCCCGCTCGCGGTGCCTTGCCCACCTGCCCGCCCGCTCCTCGGCAGAGAGAAGGAGCGCAACGGCATCGCAAGACAGAAGGGGGTGGGGGGGGGGTTGGGGAGCGGCGCATGCGCTCTTGGGCTCACCCCCATCCTGTAAATCTAGGGGGGGAGGGGCGGCTGGCAGAGACAATGATCTCTTATTTCTCTCCCCCCCCCCCTTTTTTTTTTTTTTTCTTTTTCATCCATGGCGACTTTAATAAAAAAAGTTTGTGGGTGCATCCGAGGAATGGTTAGATAACTGCATATGGGGGGGTCAGCTGTGATAAGTTTTAGATTTTAGACTGGACGGTCATTCGTCTGAAATGGACCAGAAGACCTCCGCTTAAATCTCTTTCAGCAGGACAAGAAGCAACGGATGGAAACTGATCAAGGAGAGAAGCAACCTGGAACTAAGGAGAAACTTCCTGACAGTTAGAACAATCAACCAGTGGAACAACCTGGTAAGGCCACACTTGGAATACTGCATCCAGTTTTGGTCACCAGGATGTAAAAAAGATGTTGAGACTCTAGAAAGAGTACAGAGAAGAGTAACAAAGATGATTAGGGGACTGGAGACTAAAACATATAAGGAACGGCTGCTGGAATTGGGTATGTCTAGTTTAATGAAGAGAAGGACGAAGGGGGACATGATAGCAGTATTCCAATATCTCAGGGGCTGCCACAAAGAAGAGGGAGTCAAGCTATTCTCCAAAGCGCCTGAAGGGAGGACAAGGAGCAACGGATGGAAACTAACCAAGGAGAGAAGCAACCTGGAACTAAGGAGAAACTTAGAACAATTAACCAGTGGAACAACCTACCTGCCTCCGGAAGCGGTGAATGCTCCAACACTGGAGGTTTTTAACAAGAGATTGGACAGCCATTTGTCCGAAAGGGTATAGGGTTTTCTGCCTGAGCAGGGGGTTGGACTAGATGACCTCCAAGGTCCCTTCCAACTTTTTATTATTATTATTATTATTATTATTATTATTATTATTATTATTATTATTATTATTATTATTATTATTATTATTATTATTATTATTATTATTATTATTATTATCTTTGCAAAGGTCCCTTCCAGCTCTGTTCTGATTGATTGGTAGTTAAAGGGAAGGCAGATAGTTATTGTTAAGGGGAGGAGAGGCAGAGAGAGAATTGCACACCGTGCCTATGTCTTCTTTTCTGGAAGTTTGGGCTCTGCCTCCAGCTGTGCTGGGGTTTGTTTGTTTTTTAACGGCAACTTAAGATTTTAGTCTTGGTGACTGGAATAAATTAAACCTAAGAAACGACCTACAACCCAGACTCCAGCATTTCTGTTGCATAGCTTTCCCCACGTTAGCTGTAAATGCTCTATGAATCTATGGCTGCCCTTACTTTGCCTTGAGCCTTTGGGTCAGCCCAGCTCAAGAGTAGTTTGCAGACAGAGGTTTTCCCCAGCTGGATTTGAAGAGGCATTTATATATTGGTTAAATGTATATATGCCATCTTTCCCTCAGAGTTTAAGGCAGTCTGCACTGGGATGTCACTTCATTTGGTCTCCACAACAGTAACCATATAAAGGGGGGTGGGCTAGCAGAGAGTGACTAGTCCAGGGGTGAGGAACCTTGGCTCTTTTATGACTCGTGGACTTCAACTCCCAGAATTCCTGAGCCAGCCATGCTGAGGAGAAAGGGAGAGGTTTCCAAGCTGAGCCATGCTGGCTCAGGAATTCTGGGAGTTGAAGTCCACGAGTCATAAAAGAGCCAAGGTTCCTCACCCCTGGACTAGCCCAAAGCCACCCAGTTGGTTTTCATGCCTGATAGTATATTTGAATCTGGGTCTTCCCAGCAGAGCCCTTCTCCAGTGCAAGTAGTCCTCGACTTATGACCACAACTGAGTCCAAAATTTCTGTTGCTAAGCGACACAATTATTGAGTTTTGCCCCACTTTACGACCTTTCTTGCCATAGTTGTTAAGTGAATCACTGCAGTTAAGTTGTTAAGTGAATCTGCCTTCCCCATTGACTTTGCTTGTCAGAAGGCTGCCAAAGGGGATCATGTGACCTCTGGGGACACAGCGACCATCATAAATATGAGCCAGTTGCCAAGCGCCCAAATTTTTACCACATGACCACAGCGACGCTGCAATGGTCGCAAGTGTGAAAAATGATCATCAGTCACTTTTTCACTGCTGTTAAAACTTCTAATGGTCACTAAATGAATGACTGGTTGTAAGTCAAGGACTACCTGTATAACAACCTGGAGCCAGAGAGGGTTTTGAGGCTTCATCTGATTTGCTTGATGTATTTTTCTCCACATCCATAAAATCTAGACCAGTGGTTCTCAACCTTTTTAATGCCGCGACCCCCAACCGGTTGTAAGTCGAGGACTAAACCGGTCATAAGTCAAGGACTAAACTGGTTGTAAGTCGAGGACTACCCAACCGGTCGTAAGTCGAGGACTTTCCCTGCCCGGGAGCGCCGCACATGCGTGGTTCCGCCCCCTGCGTCGACCGAGGCGTAGCTGGCAAGCGGCAGAGATGGAGCAGGCCGACCACCAGCTGGCCCAGCCCAAGGGAGGTAAGGCACCCGCCGGAAAAGGGGGAAAAAAATGGCGGACAGCCTTCCTTGGCGACCCCCGTGAAATGGTCGATTGACCCCAAATGGGGTCGCGACCCATAGGTTGAGAACCGCTGATCTAGACATTTAAGACACAATTCAGCTTCATTTCAGATGAATACAAAATTCAGCCTTGCTTAGGTATGCATGACTTTGTTTTTTATATACTCAGTTTTCAGGAGGTTGAAAGCTGCAACTACTGTAAGGATGTCTATGACCACCCTTTGCAACTGGGGCCCAACTGCTCTGATGGAGGTGACTTAGCCGAAGGACTGACTGTTTTCAGTAGAGATGAAACCCAAATTTCTACAAGGAACCCCTAAAACCTTCTTCTTCTTCGCACTGAAAAGCATAGTCACTCATTCATACAGGAGGACCTTGGCAGACTTATATACTGGGCGCTATCTAACAAAATGAAATTCAATGCTGAAAAAAGTTCTACATTTAGGCAAGAAAAACCAAATGTTCAAGTATACTATAGGGCCGTGATGGCAAATCTATGGCACGGGTGCCAGAGGCGGCACTCAGAGTCCTCTCTGTGGGCACGTGCGTCATCGCCCCAGTCCTAGGCCTTCAGCTGGGTTTTATAAAACCTTTTCGCTTTAGGTCTCTGCTGCCGTGTGCAACAAAAAAAGAAGGTTCAATCAATCAATTTCAACTTCTCGCGGGGGAAAAAAAAGATCTCGCAAAGTTGGAATTGATTGGTTGAACTTTTTAGTCCTACCCAGTCTGCCATTACCACCGCAGCCACGCCCACCCAATGGGCCACTCCAATCCAATGTGCCACGCCCACCCGGCACCCGACAATACATAAGTGGGTTTTGGGTTGCAATTTGGGCACTTGGTCTCTAAAAGGTTCGCCATCACTGGTATAGGGGGTACCTTGCTCAATAGTAAGTAAGTACCTTGCTCAATAGTAGTAACTGTGAGAGGGATCTCAGAGTCCTAGTGGACAATCACTTAAATAGGAGCCAGCAGTGTGCTGCAGTTGCCAAAAAAGCCAACACAGTGCTGGGCTGCATTAACAGAGGGATAGAATCAAGATCACGTGAGGTGTTAATACCACTCTACAATGCCTTGGTAAGGCCACACTTGGAATACTTCATCCAGTTTTGGTCACCACGATGTAAAAAAGATGTTGAGACTCTAGAAAGAGTACAGAGAAGAGCAACAAAGATGATCAGGGGACTGGAGGCTAAAACACATAAGGAACGGCTGCTGGAATTGGGTATGTCTAGTTTAATGAAGAGAAGGATGAGGGGGGACATGATAGCAGTGTTCAATATCTCAGGGGCTGCCCCAAAGAAGAGGGAGTCAAGCTATTTTCCAAAGCGCCTGAAGGCAGGACAAGAAGCAACGGATGGAAACTAATCAAGGAGAGAAGCAACCTAGAACTAAGGAGAAATTTCCTGACAGAACAATTAACCAGTGGAACAACCTGCCTCCAGAAGTGGTGAATGCTCCAACACTGGAAGTTTTTAAGAAGAGATTGAACAACCATTTGTCTGAAATGGGATAGGGTTTCCTGCCTGAACATGGGGTTGGACTAGATGCCCTCCAAGGTCCCTTCCAACTCTATTATTATTATTGTTGTTGTTGTTATTTAGCAATCATTTAAAGTTACCACAGCCTTTAAAAAAAGTGACTTGCAACTTGTCCTCACACTTATGACCATCATGACATCCATGTGGTCACATGATCAAAATTTGGACTCTTAGCAAATGGATGGATCTAGCATGGTTGCAGTGTCCCAGGGTCATGTGATTGTCATTTGTGACCTTCCCATTCCGCTTTCCAACAAGCAAAGTCAATAGGGGGAAGCCACAGGATTCATTTAACAACCATGTTGATTTTGACCATGGCAAAAAAGCTCATAAAATCAGGTGTGACTCACTTAACAACAGAAGGTCCGGTCCAATTGTGGTTGTAAGCTGAGGACTGCCTATACTTATAAAAAGATATGTCATTCCATATTAAACCTGTGATTATTAATTTTGTTTAATGTTATTTACCAACACAGAGACTTGGACTCTTTCCTAGCCCTGGAGAATCTGGAGATTCTGTTTGGAAAGCATGTGGTTTATCACCAAAAGTAATTCCAGACCTCAAGATTCTGAATAACGCATTGATTTAAAGAAGAACCTAAAGAAATTGGATATACTTAATCTGAGAACAGAATACAGTAGGAAGACACAATAACTGTTTCTCGTGTACCTGAAAGGCTGTTGTGTGGAAGAATTATCCAAAATTGCTCAGAAGGCAGGACAAGAAATAATAGTTAAAATTTAACAGAATAACAGAGTTGGAAGGGACCCTGGGGGTCATCTAGTCCAAACCCCTGCTCCAGCAGAAGATCCTGTACCATTCCAGACAAATGGTTGTTCAATCTCTTTCTAAAAACCTCCAGGGGTGCAACATTCACAACTTCTGGAGGCAGGTTGTTCCACTGATTAATTGTTCTCACTGTCAGGGAAATTTCTCCTTAGTTCTAGGTTGCTTCTCTCTTTGGTTAGTTTCCATCCATTGCTTCTTGTCCTGCCTTCAGGCGCTTTGGAGAACAGCTGGACTCCCTCTTCTTTGCTAACAGCCTCTCAAATATTGGAAGACTGCTGTCATTTTAATCAGCTAAAATTTTAGCTGGAAGGAAATTTTAGCTGGACTTTAAGAATATCCAAAGAGTAAGAGCTGTTTAATAATGGAAACAGACTGCCTTGGGAAGTGTTTACTTCCTTTCACTAGAGGTTTTTATTTAAACCAGGGTTTCTCAGCCTCGGCAACTTTAAGATGCATTGGACTTCAGCATCTAGAACAGGACTTTTCAATCTTTTCACCCATTGTACCACTTTTAGGATATGGCAATATCCGAGTACCACCAGTCACCTAGCAAGGTGTCAAAAACTTGACCAAAAAAAGAGGAAAAAAGTGATAAAGTACAGGTAGTCCTCGACTTACAACAGTTCGCTTAGTGACTGTTCGAAGTTACAATGGCACTGAAAAAAGTGCCCCCCAAGGCACAGCCGAGCAAGACACCTGCCTGCCTGCCCGGCGGCGCTCTCATTCCCCTCCCCCGCTACCACTTTTCTAGGATGGTTGCGTACCACCTGCCAGGTGCCAATGTACCACAGGTGGTACCCGTACCACTGGTTGAAAAGCCCTGATCTAGAATTCCCCAGCCCAGGGGGTCTGCAATCTTGACAACTTTAAGACTTGTGGACTTCAGCTCCCAGAATTCCTCAGCCAGCTATGCTCCTGGGGATTGGCCCAGACAGAGTCACCCAGCTGGTTTTTACAGCTAAGGTGGGATTTGAACTCTCAGTCTCCTGATGATTGGCCTAAAGTTACCCAGCTGGCTTTCATAGCTCAGGTGAGACTAGAACTCATCATCTCCTGGTTTGTAGTCTAGTGCCTTAGCCACAAGACCAGGGGTCTGCAACCTTGACAACTTTAAGACTTGCAACCTTGACAACTTTAAGACTTGTGGACTTCAGCTCCCAGAATTCCTCAGCCAGCTATGCTGGCTGAGGAATTCTGGGAGCTGAAGTCCACAAATCTTAAAGTTGTCAAGGTTGCAGACCCCTGCTCCAGCCAGAAATGCTTGTCAAGCATGAGCTTTAATACACAGTATGGAGCTACTCTACCATCACAGTTAGTCCTCAACTTACGAGGACCAGAATTTCCACTGCTAAGTGATACAGTTGTTAAGTGAGCCGTCACGTGATTGGATCTGATTTTACAAACATTTTTGCCACAATCATTAAACAAATCCAGCTTCCACCATTGACTTTGCTTGTGGAAGCCGGCTGGGAAAGTGACAAATGGGTGATCGTGTGACCCTGGGACGCTGCAACCATTGCAAATGGACATGCTTTAATGGTCATAAGCAGGAGGACTGGTTGTGAGTCATTTTTTCGCTTTTTGAACAGTTGCTAAAGGGATGGTGGTCTCGACTTACAACCGTTCGTTTAGTGACCGTTCAAAGTTAACAACGGCGCTGAAAAAAAGGGACTTAGGACCGTTTTCCACAGTTGCTACCTTTGCAGCATCCTCCCCTGGTCACGTGATCAAAATTCAGGCGCCTGGCAACCGGTTCCTGTTTATGATAGTGGGAGGGTCCCCAGGTCATGTGATCCATCTTTGGCGGCCTTCTGACAAGCAAAGTCAACGGGGGAAGCCAGATTCACTTCACAACTGGGTTACTCACTTATCAGCTGCCGTGATTCACCTCACAAGCGGAGGCAAGAAAGGTCGTAAAATGGGGCAAAACTCACTTAACAACCGTCTCACTTAATGACAGAAAATTTGGGCTCAGTTACATTCACTGCTAATAAGTTACATTCACCGCTAATAACGTTGGAAGGGACCTGGGAGGTCATCTAGTCCAACCCCCCTGCTCAGGCAGGAAACCCTATACCATTTCAGACAAATGGCTGTCCAGTCTCTTCTTAAAAACTTCCAGTGTTGGAGCATTCACCGCTTCTGGAGGCAGGTTGTTCCACTGGTTAATTGTTCTAACTGTCAGGAAGTTTCTCCTTAGTTCTAGGTTGCTTCTCTCTTTGGTAAGTTTCCACCCATTGCTTCTTGTCCTGCCTCCAGGCACTTTGGAAAATAGCTTGACTCCCTCTTCTTTGGGGCAGCCCCTGAGATATTGGAACACTGCTATCATTTCCCCCCTCGTGCTTCTCTTCATTAAACTAGACATAACCAATTCCAGCAATTGCTCTTTATATGCTTTAGCCTCCAGTCCCCTAATCATCTTTGTTGCTCTTCTCTGTACTCTTTCTAGAGTCTCAACATCTTTTTTACATCGTGGTGACCAAAACTGGATGCAGTATTCCAAGTGTGGCCTTACCAAGGCATTGTAAAGTGGTAAGTCGAGGATTACCTGTATTCAGCTGTAGTCAACCAATTCCTGAGCTGTCTTAGGGCTGTTTCCGGCCAGCCCTGTGCTAGGACCTGCTACATCTGGGGTGGGTGGGTGGGCAACCATCTCCCTCTCCCCCCCCCTCTGAGCAAAAGACGACCTGATACAGGATTGCACGGAAGCGGAGGGGGCCTGCCTTACCCTTTTTCCTTCCACACATGGGCTCATTCACACAGTATTGTACAGACAGAAGTCTCAATTTGTCTTATCCTGCAAAAAGCTGAGGGGGGTGGGTGGGTGGGTGGGGAAGGGGGGGGAGAAAGAAAGGGATTCATTTTGCCTATCTTTGGCAGCATCTCTAGGAAGGGAGACGTCACCGATTCATTTCCATAGGATGTGCGGGGGGGGGGGGGGGGAAGAGGCTCTGTATCCTATAGAGGGAAGGTTTGGCTTCCTAGCCTATTCTATAACTTCTTTGCATATCAAGCTGGGGTCTGTTTCCTGCCCCTTTGTGGCATTGAAAGTCTCGGGGTGGTTATTGTGCTCTCTTGGCATGGATTGGGCTCTGTGCAACCGGAGTTAAGCTGACGCAGCCGGGCGTTTGTGTGCCAATGAGACATTCTCCCCTGGAGGGTTTAGAGAAGTGGAGAAAAGGGGGTGACGGAAGGAGGGAGCAGGTGAGCCCAAGAAAAGGCCTCTGTTTGTCTTTTTCCAACCTAGTTTCCCCCCCACCCCCAGAAACGTCGGCCCACATCTCCCATCATCCCCGCTGGTCATCGCAAATGGAATACCAAGTCAACACTGTGCAAATTTAGGGGTCCACCGCAGCGGGTTTTTGAATGGCACAATTGGGGGAGGACGGTCTAAAAATGACCTTTGATTTAAGGAGAGTAAATTCGATATTATGTGAAAGGAGAGGCTGTTAACGTGATGGGTTCCTCCTTGATTGACTAATTTCCGTTGGTTAAAAAAGGCAATTTGGCAGCAACTTGAAGGAGAGCTGTGGCCCTGGGATTTAATTGCTTGATGTATGTCATTTTTATTAGAGACATTTAAAAAAAAGGAAGACAAAAACTAGTACAAGCTAATGCAATGTCAGGAAAAGAATAAAAGGAAGAAATCGAAGGGAAAGCCAGAAAAGAGGGGAATAAAAGAAAAAAATAGGAAAGGAAGAAAATAAATGCAAAGAAATAGCTTCCAATCTTTTTTAGAGCAGTTAAAAGTGCAATTATAAACCTACTTCCCTGGTTACAACGTAACCTCTCTCTATAATCTGTCCTGTACTAATCATCAAAGCCATAAATCGTAATTTCATTTTTTTCTGATTCACGCAAAAAAGTCCATAAGGGGATTTCCGTCAGCAATGAATGTGGGTACAATATTGTCTTTCCTCTGATCAAAAAAGTCAATTTAGCCATCTCAGCAAGTTCCATCATCTTCACCAACCATTCCTGCATTATGGGTAGTGCCAGATCTTTCTATTTTTGTGCATACAATAATCTTGCTGCAGTTATCATGTACCAAAACAAAATTCTTTCTTTCTTTCTTTCTTTCTTTCTTTCTTTCTTTCTTTCTTTCTTTCTTTCTTTCTTTCTTTCTTTCTTTCTTTCTTTTTTTCTCCCACCCTCTACCTTATATTAATTCTCTTTTAGTCCTTCCTTCCCTTTCTCCTTCTCCTTCTCCTTCCTTCCTTCCTTCCTTCCTTCCTTCCTTCCTTCCTTCCTTCCTTCCTTCCTTCCTTCCTTCCTTCCTTCCTTCCTTCCTTCTTTCCATTTCCATTTCCATTTCCATTCAGGATAATATAGGAGCACACTACTGTATGTATGTCTTGTTTCCATCTCTTTGTTCATCAATCCATCCCTCCCTCCCCCTTCTCTTCCCACTAGCTCCCCACCCTGCAACATTTCATTGGCTGGAAAATATTGCTAAATTCCAGTGTAGCTTTTCCTTTTTCCAGAAAAGAGAGAGAGAGAGAAAAAAATCCATCAGGAAAGGGAGACAAAATGGACCTGATTCTCAAATCTGAAGAAGAGGCTACAGGATGTGCCTGAAAACTCTTTGTTCTCCAGGCTGCCTTCACACACAGAGACACACACACACAGAGACAGACAGACAGACAGACGAGAGACAGACAGACAGACAGACAGGCTGGCAGGCAGGCAGGCAGGCAGGCAGGCAGGCAGGCAGGCAGGCAGACAGAGAAACAAAAACTCACCCATTCCTGCCAAGGCACTCTCCCACCCTCTTTTTTTCCCTTTCTTGGTTTTTCTAAGCTGAGAATGAGAAGCCAGAGGCTACAAAACCCGATCTGATCTCTGAATTGTATCAGGAACTAAAGTACCTGGTGGGGAGATGAAGGAAGAGTGCAGCAGTTAATGCACAAAATCCTCTCCAAAGCACATACACAAAACCTTTGGTGTACATACACACACCCAAAATTCCACCACAGCCTCTAGAAATTGCCTATATTTTTCTGGATCTGCAGTTCTGCCCAGATTTGTTTTGTAGCACTTTTCTTTTTTTTTAAATAAGGTTCATTCTTCCAGCTATCCAAAACAAAGAAACTTGTTATGGGGGAATTTGCCCCCATAACATAACCCTCCACCTTTTTAGAAACAGCCAGAAGAAATTGCTTTCCTGGTTATGTGATTTAATGCATCTTCCTTTTGAAACAAAAAAGGCTAGTGGTAGTTTGCATCATATCAGACAATCTGCTCATCCTAAAGCAGGGGTGTCGAACCTTGGCAACTTTAAGATGTCTGGACGTCAACTTCCAGAATTCTAGGAGTTGAAATCCACAGGTCTTAAAGTTGCCAAGGTTGGACATCTTTGTCCTAAAAATATGTTTTTCCCTCTTCCCCTGAATTCATTGAACAATAAATCTTAGGACAAAGCACAAAATCTTAAGTAGGCAAATATCATGCTAAACACACTATTTATATCACACTTAATCGGGTTAGGTAAGGGTCAAGCAGATATGCTGGCAAAGCATGTTAAGTTTGATCTGTATTAACCTTGTTTAGAATTATGAATGTATGGTTTATTGTTCGTGAATTCAGTTCGTTTGCTTACAGTTTAACCTCTGTTGTAAACCTCCAGAATCGGTGCGTTCAGTAACCAGAACAAATGTGTTGTGTAGGGCAGGGGTCCCCAACCCCCCAGTCCATGGACCAGTACCAGGCCAAGGCATACCAGCAACCAGTCCGCATAAACAAGCAAAGCCCCATCCACGGGATGCAGGCAGCACACAAAACCACACACCCTCCGGTCCACGGAAAAACCTCTCTCCACGGAACCGGTCCCTGGTGCCCAAAAGGTTGGGGACCTCTGGTGTAGGGCAGGGATAGGCAACATTTGGCTCTTTTATGACTTGTGGACTTCAACACCCAGAATTCCTGAGCCAGCCATGCTGGCTCAGGAATTCTGGGAGTTGAAGTTCACGAATCATAAAAGAACCAAGGTTGCCTACCCCTGGTGTAGGGCAACAAATTTGTGCTGCAAAAATACAGATGGCCACCGGGTGGTAGTAGAATGTCAAGATTTTCTGTGTCTCTTTGCTGACATCTAGTGGTTGTCTGATCTGATAGCCTAATGTTTGTCTGAACGCATCCATTTTTATGAAAATTGGATTTTTTTTAACCCGATATAGCTCGTCCTTGATTTATGATTGCTCATTCAGCGACCATTCAAAGTTACAATGGATCTCCCAGGGGTACTTATAATCCAGTTCCAAAGCCTGATGGGCACAAGAACAAATTTTAGATGCTTGGCAACGGGCCTACATTTAGAGCCATATGTAACGTCCTGCATCACATGATGGCATTTTTATGATATTTTTTGCCCAAAATTGGCATTTGCTTCTGGCTCTTGCAAAACTGGCCTATAGCGAACAGTAGATTCACTTAACAACCACCACACAAAAGATTGTAAAATCAGATAGGTCATGTGGGTGACACGCATTCCAACCACCACAACTTACGATTATGATGGGCAGGCTCCATTACGATCGTAAATCAAGCATTCCCTGTACTGCTTGAGCCTAAGTCTAAGGCAGAACAGGGTCTTTCCCACTGACTGTTCCCTGCAATCTTTTAAATCTTGGTAAGGCCACACTTGGAATACTGCATCCAGTTTTGGTCACCACGATGTAAAAAAAAGATGTTGAGATTCCAGAAAGAGTGCAGAGAAGAGCAACAAAGATGATTAGGGGACTGGAGGAACATTTGCTGGAATTGGGTATGTCTAGTTTAATGAAGAGAAGGACGAGGGGGGACATGATAGCAGCGTTCCAGTATCTCAGGGGCTGCCACAAAGAAGAGGGAGTCAAGCTATTCTCCAAAGCACCTGAAGGCAGGACAAGAAGCAACGGATGGAAACTAATCAAGGAGAGAAGCAACCTAGAACTAAGGAGAAACTTCCTGACAGTTAGAACAATTAACCAGTGGAACACCCTGCCTCCAGAAGCGGTGAATGCTCCAACATTGGACGTTTTTAAGAAGAGACTGGACAGCCATTTGTCCAAAATGGCATAGGGTTTTCTGCCTGAGCAGGGGGTTGGACTAGATGACCTCCAAGGTCCCTTCCAACTTTATTATTATTATTATTATTATTATTATTATTATTATTATTATTATTATTATTATTATTATCATCATCATCATCATCATCATCATCATCATTATTATTATTATTATTATTATTATTATTATTATTATTATTATTATATCAGAGGAGAGTCTGAGATACGTCTCTCACTAGCAGACAGATTCACCTTTCATTCTCTTTCTTTAAGTAAATATCTACTGTACCAATTATGCTATTCCTTTAGGGGTATCAGAATGCAGAAAGGTATTTTATTATGCAACTCACGAAAGCTGATTCCGTTTAATAAAATGCATTAGTTGGAAAAGGTGCTATCAGGTTCCTGAGTTTCTTAAGCACCGTAGACTAACATGGCTTTCCTCCTACAAGGAGTAAGATATAGCAAGCCAAAGAAATCAGATATGAGATCATCCACAAAGAAAACTATCTAATTAAATTTAATTAATACCAACATCATTTTTTTTATAGAACTCCACCTCTGTCTATTTTACCAACTATCCTTGTTTTCGTCAGGTCTATATTCTGCTTCACATCCTTGAAACTTCAATTCACTCTCTTCAGGATTACAACCTGCTCATTTTCCTCCCGTCCTTCTTTCATATGTTAATTATGCAATTTGATCTTCATTCAAGGCTTTTTTTGATGGGACCAAACCATCTCAGCTTAATTCTTTCATGCTGTTCCTTGCTGTTAGCTTTTCAAAGAACTGCTAGTCCTCGATGTATGTTAGGTCACTTAATGACCATTTGAAGTTCTGCCAGGCCTACCTTGGGGGGGTATTTATGACTCAGATATGAAGTTCCCACGGTTGCCCCACTTGCAGTCACGTGACCGTGTATATTGGGCACTCGGCAACCAGGCCACATTTTCAGTCATTCGCAGCCTCTCGCAGTCATTTGACTGCATTTTAGGACAGTTTTGCTAAAACTTCCAGTTTTTGGCAAAACTGGCCCATAGCAAACCATTGGTTCGCTTAACAACCGTGGAGTTTGCTTAACTACTGTGGATTCGCTTGACAACCGCCGCAAAGATGATCATAAAATCACATGACCAAGCCACTTTATGAACATCACAAGTTATAATTTGTGATGGGCAGGTTCCATTAGTGTTGTAACTTGAGGTCTGCCAGATAAGAAGCACAACCAGAAATTCTAGGTCTATCTTTACAGATAGTCCTCAACTTACAACAGTTTGTTTAGTGACTGTTCAAAGTTACAACCGAACAACTGAAAAAAGTGACTTAGGACTGTTTTTCACACTTAGCATCCCCGTGGTCACATGATAAAAATTCAGACGCTTGGCAACCGACTCGTATTTATGACGGTTGCAGCATCCTGGGGTCATGTGAACCCCTTTTGCAACCTTTGATATAAGACATCTAGGCAAGAAAAACCAAATCCGCAGGTATAGTATAGGGGGTACCTTGCTCAATAATAGCAACTGTGAGAAGGATCTCGGAGTCCTAGTGGACAATCACTTAAATATGAGCCAGCAGTGTGCTGCAGCTGCCAAAAAGGCCAACACAGTGCTAGGCTGCATTAACAGAGGGATAGAATCAAGATCATGTGAAGTGTTAATACACTTGGAATACTGCATCCAGTTTTGGTCACCACAATGTAAAAAAGATGTTGAGACTCTAGAAAGAGTACAGAGAAGAGCAACAAAGATGATTAGGGGACTGGAGGCTAAAACATATAAGGAAAGGCTGCTGGAATTGGGTATGTCTAGTTTAATGAAGAGAAGGATGAGGGGTGACATGATAGCAGTGTTTCAATTTCTCAGGGGCTGCCCCAAAGAAGCAGGAGTCAAGCTATTTTCCAAAGTGCCTGAAGGCAGGACAAGAAGCAACGGATGGAAACCAATCAAGGAGAGAAGCAACCTAGAACTAAGGAGAAATTTCCTGACAGATCAATTAATCAGTGGAACAACCTGCCTCCAGAAGTTGTGAATGTTCCAACACTAGAAGTTTTTAAGAAGACACTGGACAGCCATTTGTCTGAAATGGTATAGGGCAATGGTGGCGAACCTATGGCAAGGGTGCCAGAGGCGGCACTCTGAGCCCTCTCTGTAGGCACACATGCTGTTACCCCAGACTTGCCTCTCCTCACAACCCCCTCCTCTCCAGCAGCCCCCCTGAAGGAGAGTCGCCCCTGACTGTGGCCCACACAGAGCAGCGCAGCCAAGGTCATGGCAGCCAGGCAGCACAGACAAGACTCTGCCCTCACACCCCATCATGCAGTTGATGCTGCAGGGCGCAGGCAGAGGGTGTAGCCGCCATAGCGCTGCTGGGCTGCCTGGGCGATCTGCGGCGGGCCCTGGAGGCGTTGAGTGGTCCTGTGGGCAGGCGAGGCGGGGGATGGGGGGGCAGAGCGGGGGCGGGGCAATGGGGTGGAGTGGGGGCAGGGCCAGTTTTGGGGCACTCAGTCTCTAAAAGGTTTGCCATCACTGGTATAGGGTTTCCTGCCTGAGCAGGGAGTTGGACTAGATGACCTCCAAGGTCCCTCCCAATTTTATTGTTATTGTTGTTGTTGTTGTTGTTGTTGTTGTTATGCAGAGTCAATGAGGAAGCCAGACAACTTAACAACCGTGTTACTAATTAAACAACTGCAAAGATTCACTTAACAACTGTGGTAAGAAAGGTTGTAAAATGGGGCAAAACTCACTCAAATGTTTCACTTAGCAACAGAGAATTGGGGGCTCCATTGTGGTCGTAAGTCGAGGGCAACCTGTATTGTAGGGTTAGATGAATAGACTCAGTATTTCTCCCCTCCTCTCCTTTTACTCTCCAGAAAACTAGGGAGGGTCTCTTCTGAAACATTTCCCACAACTCCCCTCCTTCTATGGGCTGAGATATCTTTTACATCAGGGGTCTTCAAACTTGGCAGCTTTAAGACTTGTTGACCTCAACTCCCAGAATTCCTCAGCCAGCTTTGCTGGGAGTTGAAGTCCACAAGTCTTAAAGTTGCCAAGTTTGAAGACCCCTGAAAGCTGGCTGAGGAATTCTGGGAGTTGAAGTCCACAAGTCTTAAAGTTGCCAAGTTTGAAGACCCCTGAAAGCTGGCTGAGGAATTCTGGGAGTTGAAGTCCGCACATTTTAAAGTTGCCAAGTTTGAAGACTCCTGAAAGCTGGCTGAGGAATTCTGGGAGTTGAAGTCCGCATGTTTTAAAGTTGCCAAGTTTGAAGACTCCTGTTTTACATGCTGATTGTCCAGTCTTCAACTCTCCCTCCTATGCCAAGGTCATTCCAACAGACCATTCCACTCACTTCTGTGTTCAGTCTGCATTCTTGCAGTCCACCATACATTCTTGCTCCTTTCTCTTCTTTTTTTTTATCACACACACTTCTTAAACACGCAGTTTTCACTGCAATAACCTTATCTCTGTATCTCCTGACATACCCCAATTTTATTTCATACAACACACAGGTGGTCCTTGATTTACAACAGTTCATTTAGTGACTGTTCCAAGTTACGACAGCACTGAAAAAAGCGACTTAATGATTGATTTTCACACATATGATTCTTGTAGCATCCCCTTGGTCACGTGAGCAGAATTCAAAGGTTCGGCAACTGACTCCTATTTACGACGGTTGCAGTGTCCCAGGGTCACGTGATCCCCTTTTGCGACATCTGACAAGCAAAATCAAGGGGGGAAGCCAGAATCACTTATCAACCGTGTTACTAACTTAACAACTGCCGTGATTCATTTAACCACTGTGGCAAGAAAGATCGTAAAAATGGGGCAAAGCTCACTTAACAAATGTCTCGCTTAGCGACAGAAATTTTGGGCTCGATTGTGGTCATAAGTCAAGGACTACCTTTGGTTGGTTGAAATAACAGACCACACACTGTCCACTCTCTTTCTACCTGCTCTCTGCATCATCTTAAAATCTCTCCATCCATTTTCTGTCTTTAGTAACCATTCCAAGGTACACAAATTAATCTACTTCCTCCATTTCCTTTTAACCAAACTAGCAATTGTTCACTCCATTTCCCTGTCAAGCACAACTATGCGCCTTTGATATATTATTTTTCCAATCTGCACTTCTCATTACATTATAGAATTTATCTAACATTTGCTGCAAATCATTCTGGTTCTCAGCCAGCTGCAGAGCCTCATCTGCATATAAAAATTTGTGTCCAAGTAACGTGCCTCTAATTTCACCACAAGCGTTCCCTAAACCAGGGATCTGCAACCTTGACAACTTTAAGATTTGTGGACTTTAAGACTTGCGGACTCTAAGACTTGTGGACTTCAGCTCCCAGAATTCCTCAGTCACAAGTCTTAAAGTTGTCAAGGTTGCAGACCCCTGCCCTAAGCACACTGAACACTCGGTCTCTAAGAGGTTTGCCATCACTGGTATAGGGTCTCCTGTTTGTGCAGGTAGGTTGGTCTAGAACAGGGCTTTTCAACCTTTTCACCCATTTTACCACTTTTAGGATATGGCAATATCCGAGTACCACCAGTTGCCTAGCAAAGTGTCAAAAACTTGATGACCAAAAAAAAAAAAAAGGGAAAAAAGTGATAAAGTACAGGTAGTCCTCAACTTACAACAGTTCACTTAGTGACTGTTCGAAGTTACAATGGCACTGAAAAAAGTGCCCCCCAAGCTACAGCCGAGCAAGACACCTGCCTGCCCACCTGGCGGCGCTCTTCCTCCTGTCCGAGGTTTTCATTGTTGTGAGCATTTCTGTTAAGGATTGGCAGCAGGGGTGGGGTGGGGTGGTGGTGTTTGGTTTTTATTCCCCCCGTCTGCTGGGTGGTTGCAGCTGGTTTTGGTCACTTCACATGATCCTGGGACACTGTGACCGTCATAAATATGAATCAGTTGCCAAGCATCTGAATGTAAATAACAAGACCCTGGAGATGCTGCAACATTCCAGCTGATCGGCGCTTCTTCTGGACTCAGCAAAAGAGCCAGGATCAGCACTGAGTTCCAGCTGGAGCCTGGCGCTGATCCTGGTGCTTCCACTGAGCCCTGACAGCCCTGAAGAAGCGCTGATCCTGGCGCTTCCACTGAGCCCTGACAGCCCTGCAGCTCCAGCCATCTCTCGCTCAGGCTTGTGCGGTGCTGCCACCGGTTCAGCTCATTCCCCTCCCCTGCTACCACTTTTCTAGGATGGTTGCGTACCACCTGCCAGGTGCCAATGTACCACAGCTGGTACCCATACCACTGGTTGAAAAGCCCTGGTCTAGAAGACCTCCAAGTTCTCTCCCAACCGTTATTTTGTTATTCGGTCAGTCCTTTCAATCTTTCATCCTAAACTATCAGGATATCAAATTTATACGTATTTCTTTTCTATACATGCATATAAATAGCATGAGGTTTCAATCACCTCTTTATAACTAGCTGTAGGCTAGCTTTATAAGTAGGCTAGCTTTATAGCTATTACTCCCTGGGTCTTCAAATGACCCAGTCATTTTTTTCCCCTGTTCTCTCCCATCTTGTTCCCAAACATTCATTCTTGATACTGCCTAGCAGAATAATGTTTCCCCTGGATCACATTTGATTCAGAAAGTTGCACAGTTTCTTCCAAACTTCATATCTGGTTCTGCCATTATTACATTCACTAGAGACAACCGCCAACCTATAAAATCCTACTTTTTGTGTGCACTTAGAGCAATGTGGATGACTCCAAAGATGCTGTTTTGGCTATATCTATTGATCTATGCTCAGATTTTCTTCAAGGGAGTGTACAAAATTTAGTAAACAGCAAAAATTCCAAAGATCGATATTAAAAATGCAATAAATGCAATCGTTTAGCTAAAACCTTAACACATTATTTAAAGCCGATCATTAGCTATTAAAATACTGCAGAAACGTGGAATGTTTGAAGGTGCAGAGATGTGGAATGAAAAAGAAGGCATGTTCAGAAAATGAAATTGCTGTCAGCATGCAGGATTGTACAGAGTTCTGCTCCAGTTTTGATCTAGATCACCAAAATAATAGTGGGGTTTTTTTTCAGAAAGGGTAAGCCTCACAGTGATCTTCTAACCCTCTAATATATTGGAAAGCTGAAAAAGAGCAGAACTCTTATCTTAATATATAATTACACATTGTAGCCACAGAACAATGTAAGCCACAATAACTGGAATCACACAATAGATATAATGATGATGATGGCAGCTTTGTTAGTTTATTATTCATTCATTCATTCCTCCATCCATCTGATTACAAGCAATCCTTGGATAGTCCTAAGAGTGAAGGTGAATATGGATTTGAGACAATAAAGGTTATTCTGTTAGTAAGCTGTGATGTACTAGGATGAGAATTAGAAAATGTTTATGAAATAAAAATAGAATATATTTAAGTACCGTAAGTAATATGTGTATTTTAGACATTATAACTTTTGTGTAGCGAAATAAAGGAAATTTGGGTTAACAGAAATTTGAATATTATGGATGTTAAAGGTTAAAATTGGAATACTGTAATTAGAAATCAAGAATTAGGTAAAACTTAAAAGATATGGATATGTATAAACAAAAGATAGATTGATAAATGCTTTGATTGAGCTTGCTATGGCTAGAAATTTACTAGTTTAGCTATGTTATATCAAATGTTAATGGGAAATAGAGAAGGAATTTTTGATAATGTAACCTGAGATATATACAGGGGGTTGGACTAGATGACCTCCAAGGTCCCTTCCAACGTTGTTGTTGTTATTTGTACTAAAAATGCTGTTACTGAACTATTGATTATCCAGTCATCACGTTGCTTTCTAAATACTTGGATGTTAAAATTGGAAAACTAATAAAATTTGTTACAAAAAAAAAAGAGTGAAGGTGAATATACATATCCCAGGATAACGTTGCAGATCCAATCTGGGTCAGTCACCAGGACCAGAGATTTTGTCTCCTGAACTTTTGGATTCGTGCTGGAGCCCATCCTTAGGGAACTTCTCTCTAGCCTTGACTTACAACCATAACTGAGTCCACAAATTCAATTTTAAGTCATGGCGGCTGTCAAGCAGGTCCCAGCAACCACACCCAATTTTACCCTTTTCTGTGGCAGTCATTGTTCGCTATGGGGCACTTTTTGCCAGAAATCTGAAGTAAAGACCGATTTCTGTCAAAAAAATGTGGTAAATCAAGTGATGGAAAGACGCTGCAAACGGCTGTAAATGCAGGCTGGTTGCCGAACACCCAAAATGCGGTCATGTGACCGTGGAGGGAGGGGCGGGAGGAGTCCAGCCTTTGGAACCAGATCGCAAGTACCTTTTGGGAGGTCCATCGTACGTTCGAATGGTCGCTAAGCAACCCGTTGTAAGCCGAGAACTACCTGTATACCAGGCAGGCCCCTAAGCAGGTGTGTAGAAAATGAATTTTTTATCAGCATCCTACTGCCTCTTTCTGCGAAATTTTAGCATTCCAAACTTAGCTGTTTGCCCTCCCTCCTGTTTGTCATGGTCTCCTGCCATCAAACCAGGAAGGTGTGTGTGTGTGTGTGTGTGTGTGTGTGCGCGCATGCAGGGGACACTCATTATATCCCCATCTATAAGCAATGATGTCTGGTGGGTGCTGTGACATTTCTCACCGTTTGAGAGCAGGAAAAGACAATATCTCACGTCTAGCCCTCTTGCTCATGAAGACAAATGGCTACGAGATTAGTTCTTTAGCATGTGTGTGTGTGTGTGATTGTGTCTGGATTTGTTCAGCGGTCTTGTATTTTCTGGGTTGGCCAGAGAAGAGCGAGCAAGCAGGAGGAGATAAATGGATAAATGGATTCCTTCCCCCAGCCCGAGGGCCGCCATATTTGAACTTTCTTCCAAGAAGTGCTTGGAAAGTCGATTGCCTCAAGTGGGCAGCCTGGTAACACAGGATAAATAAATAACTTCATTTATGTGTTTCTATATATTTTGAGAGCTTTCAGTGACTTTAACGGGGCATCTTCCATCATTTTATCCCTGTGGGGAAAAAAACTAGAAGATAAACACTGCTCCGAAGTCATAAAATGAACTCAGAGGTGGGTTAAGTAGGACTTTAACTGAGCCTCCTTGCTCAATATTCAGCAAATACAGGTAGTCCTCGACTTACAACAGTTTGTTTAGTCACAAATATGAACTAGTTGCCAAGCGTCTAAATTTTGATCACGGGACCCTGGGGATGCTGCAACGGTCGTGTGAAAAATGGCCCTAGGTCACTTTTTTCAGTGCCATTGAAACTTTGAACGGTCACTAAATGAACCGTTGTAAGTCGAGGAGTGCCTGTATTCTTCTCCTATCTATCCCCCAGATGCAAAGTCATCCACACATCTATTCCTACTGGTTTTCCTCTTTTGTTTCTTTTCTCCCTAGCAGCAGCAGGAGGAGTAACAGCATCATCAACGGTGGCATGTAATGGACTGTGCAAATGACCTTGGGAGGCAGAAGGAAGAGGCGCCGCCTTGACAACCATCACGCAAAAGGTATCCCTGCCTCCCGGACGGAATGGGAGATGTGGGAAGCATCCCAGAAGGGACCTCACTAATTTTCCAGAGAGCAAAAAGAAAGAAAGGGAGAAATACCGTGTTCCCCCCCCCAAATAGGACCAGGTCTTATATTAATTTTTGTTCCAAAAGACACATTAGGCCAGGGCTTATTTTCCGGTTAGGTCTTATATTCGGGGAAATACGGTACTAAATGCATCCACCCGGCTGATGATCTTAACTGGGGCTTATTTTGGGGGTGGGGCTTATATTACAAGCATCCTGAAAAATCACGCTAAGGCTTATTTTCAGGGAAACACGGTTAGTTTCAGTCTTGCAACATTCTGCTAATGTAATCTTATAATACAGATAGTCCTCAACTTACAGAAGTTCATTTAGTGAGCGTTTGAAGTTAGAACGGCACTGAAGAAAGTGACTTACGACTGTTTTTCACATTTACGACAGTTGCAGCGTCCCTGCGGTCGTGCGATCAAAATTCAGACACTTGGCAACTAGTTCATATTTATAACAGTTGAATATTCCTGGGATTGTGTGAGCATATTTCGTGACCTTCCGACAAGCAAAGTCAATGGGGAAGCCAGATTCATTTAGCAACTTAACAACTGCAGTGGTTCACTTAACAGCTGTGGCAAGAAAGGTCATAAAATGGGGCAAAATTCACTTAACAAACGTCTCGCTTAGCAACATAAGTTTTTGCTCCTTGTGGTAGTAAATCAAGGACTATCTGTAAAGATATTGCTAGTACTCCTGTTGGTGCTTCTTGTCTGGACTACCTCGCTGGGCTGACAGGCAGCCAAATCCTAAGGTTTGGAAGGCTACAGTCTAAAGCCGGTTCTCCAGAGAAAAGAGAGGATTCTAATGCATGCCCTAAATCAGGGGTGCCCAACCCCCGGTCCATGGACCAGTACCGGGCCACGGCATGCCAGCAACTGGGCTGCACAAACAAGCAAAGCCCCATCCGCGGGATGCAGGCAGCACACAAAGCCACGCCCCCTCTGCTCCACGGAAAAACCTCTCTCCACGGAACCGGTCCCTAGTGCCCAAAAGGTTGGGGGCCTCTGTCCTAAATAGCTCATAAATAAATGCCTTATTATAACTTTAGAAGAAATCGGCTGAAAGACCCCTCACCTGAAATATTTCAGTTTTGGGAGTGAGAAAAATCTTCTCTGTTTGACATTTTGATTCCCGGCTCCAATGTTCCACAGTAGTTTGCCACTAACAAAATGTCAGCACTGAAACATCTGCACTGGGGTTAATGCTTCAGCCCCATATATTTGGTTATGGCTCCTGGGGAATCCTGTCACTAATCTCTCTCTCTCTCTCTCTCTCTCTCTCTCTCTCTCTCTCTCTCTCTCTCTCTCTCTCTCTCTCACACACACACACACACACACACACACACACAGAGAGAGAGAGAGAGAGAGAGAGAGAGAGAGAGAGAGAGAGAGAGACAGAGAGAGACACAGACACAGAGACACAGAGAGGGAGAGAGAGGGAGGGAGGGATGGAGGGAGAGAGGGAGAGAGGGAGAGACAGAGAGAGGGAGGGAGGGAGGGAGAAAGAGAGAGGGAGGGAGGGAGAGAGAGAGAGAGAGAGAGACAGAGAGAGAGAACCCCATAGAGATCTGATTGCAAATGGTGAGAAACTGCAATATTTGCATCCCCGGTGTAAATTTTCTGTTCTGGGAATCCCAGCCGTTTATGATTCAGCTGGCATTTTGTTAGGATAATTTGGTGGAGTGGAATTATACAAAATGTCAACTGAATTCGCAAAATTGGATTTGCTGGTGGCTCAGTCTTGAGTGATCAAACTCCTCCTGAGGAACTGGCTTTCTTTGGGTGTCTGAACTGGGTTGTTGTTTTTTTGTTTTTTTTTTACCTGCCTCTGAGAACTGAGGATTTTGATTAACCATCTTTAAGCTACCAATTTAAGGCAGGTGTGGGAAGTCAGCCCCCCAGAGAAAGAAATATTTTTGGGAATATTAAAAGGCAGATTATATTTCCCCAAAGGATTTTAAAGGCAGAAACCACCACCACCACCACCACCACCACCCAGTCTCTCTGCCCCAAACAGAAACCAGGTCTGCAGAAATACAGATGTGATAATCTTGTCGGAAAGATTGGAGCCAGAAAGCTGGAATTAGAAAGACAAAGATCCCTAGAATCAACAATCCCTCACACCAAAAAAATCCAACACAGGACATAGCCATCAGCCACACCCCCAGGGAAGCAGGATATAACCTTTGGGACATAATAGGATTAACCCATCACCATCAGAATACCAGAAAGGCACACTCAGACTCAGATCAAAGTTCATGCCACAGGAACAACTCCAAACAAAAGCTCAAGAAGGTATAAAAACCCACCACCCCCTACTCCATGTGGTCAGTTTTTCCCAGAGTCATCTTTCTGTCTGGCTCTCCTTTTCAATAAACTACAACCTTCTTTCTAAAGCAGTCTCCATTTTGTTTATTCCCAGCTTGGACTGGACCCTGATGAAGATTTTTCTTTCTACACAGGGATATCATGCACAACATGGCTACTTTGGGTCATGTGACTGGGAGGAAGGGGGACATAAAATGGAGGAGTCAGCAACATTCCAAGTCGCTGTTGCATTGCCTGTTCCACAGGAATGCATTGGCGCACTATTTCTCAACCTTAGCCTCTCTAAGATGTGTGGACTTCAACTCCCAGAATTCCCCAGCCAGCCAATTTTTCTGTTTCTATTTCTAATGCTGAGCAGGGTGATTGTTAAGTGAGTTGTACCCGATTTTATGACTTTTTTGCCACAGCTGTTAAGTGAATCACACAGCTGTTATGCAAATCTGGCTTCCTCCATTGAGTTTGCTTGTCGGAAACTGGCTGGGAAGGTCGCATGATCATGATCACATGATCCCTTCAACCGTCATCAATACATGCTAGATGCCAAGCACCCAATTTTTGATCATGTGACTGCAGAGATGCTGCGATGGTTATAAGTGCAAGGACTGATCATAAGACCCTTTTTTCAGTGTGATTGTAATTTCAGGTCATGGGAATCCCAAGGTGTCTTTCCAAAAGGCAACTGGATTTTCTTAGTTTTTTTTCCTTGAAAACATTTCACTCCACATCTAAAAAGTGAATAGAATAGAATAGAATAGAATAGAGTAGCAATAGGAATAGGAATAGGAATAGGAATAGGAATAGGAATAGGAAGTGAAGAGAAGAGAAGAGAAGAGAAGAGAAGAGAAGAGAAGAGAAGAGAAGAGAAGAGAAGAGAAGAGAAGAGTTGGAAGGGATCTTGGAGGTCATCTAGTCCAACCCCCTGCTCAGGCAGGAAACCCTATACCATTTCAGACAAATGGCTGTCCAGTCTCTTCTCAAAAACCTCCGGTGTTGGAGCACCCACAGCTTCTGGAGGCAGGTTGTTCCACTGATTAATTGTTCTAACTGTCAGGAAGTTTCTCCTTAGTTCTAGGTTGCTTCTCTCCTTGATTAGTTTCCACCCGTTGCTTTTTGTCTTGCTTTCAAGTGCTTTGGAGAATAGCTTGACTTCTTCTTCTTTGTGGCAGCCCCTGAGATATTGGAAGACTGCTATCCTGTCACCCCTCGTCCTTCTCTTTATTAGACTAGACGTACCCAATTCCAGCAACTGTTCTTTATATGTTTTAGCCTCCAGTCCCCTGATCATCTTTGTTGCTCTTCTCTGCACTCTTTCTAGCATCTGACTAAAGAACTGAATAAGCTTCTTGGATGAGAGCCAAAATGTTTTCAAGGAAAAAAAACAATTGCTTTTTGGGAAAGCACCTTTGGGTCACTAAGCGAATGATTGTAAGTTGAGGACTAGAGATAAATCTCGACTTTCAACCACAATTGAGCCCAAAATTTCTGTTGCTATCTAAGACAATTGTTAAGTGAGTTTTGCCCCATTTTATGACCTCCTTGCCACAGTGGTTAAGTGAAACGCTGCAATTGTTAAGTTAGTAACCCGGTTGTTAAGTGAATCCGGCTTCCCCATTGACTTTGCTTGTCAGAAGGTCACAAAAGGTGATCACCTGACCCCAGGACACTGTAACCATCATAAATATGAGTCAGTGGTCAAGTGTCTTAAGTTTGATCACTTGATTATGGGGATGCCTCAATGGTTGTAAGTGAGAAAAATGGTCATAAGTCCCTTTTTCAGTGCCTGTAACTTTGAACAGTCGTTAAATGAATTGTTATAAGTCGAGGACTACATGTACCCGTAGTTGCAAGGATTTTAAGGATCTTCTGAATTATGGGAACTCAACCTATAGAGTATTTTTTAGGTTTAGGAGAAAATGCAGACCTTTCCAGATTTCCTTAGCCACTGAACCTTTTGAAAAGGCTATAATCCAATATTTCGTAGGGTTGCCAGGTGTCCACTATTTGAGTGGACAGTCCACTTTTTTCACATTATGTTCACTATTTTTTTTCACAAAATAGTGGACTTTTTTTTATTCAAAAGCTTTATGATGAAATGGTACGTAATCTAAAGCGGTACAGTCTACTTTTTTTACTATTTAACCCCCCCCCCCCGCTTGTCCGCTATTTTTTGGAAGCAGACCTGGCAACCCTAAATATTTGCAATGACTCTTTCATTTGGAATTTCCTACCCAGCTCTAGGCAGAGGACGGGAATTTGCTTCTTACAAAGGGGCTGCTGTTTCAGCCTCCCCCTTCCAGTTTCTGGACCAGGTGGGTCTTTTCCCCTGTTAGAGGTAGGAAAAAGGACTGGGTAGGCATCTCCATTGGAAGGAAGGCCCCAGGCCCCAAGCCCCAGCTGCAAGTCAATCATTAAGGCATGAATGCAAATCCTTCTTCAGCCACTGGATTCATTAGCAATTGGGACTTGCCGGGAATAGTAATTAATCTTGAGAGGAGGGGAACAAGGAGGGGGGGAAACAAGGGGTTGGCCAGAAGATATACATATCCCTTGTTTGGTAGCTTGACGTACATAAATGGAGACCCATCTATATAGGGAAGTGAAAGGTGAGGGGAGGGGGGAGGGGTTGGCCCATTCTTTCCATCCAGCAGAAATATCTGCTTTTAATTTTAATTAATGGCCAGCAAACTCCCTCCCTCCCAACTTACACTAAAATGAGATACTGATCCAGGAGCTGTAGCTATTCTCTCCTTTGTTTAAATCAGTGGTTCTCAACCTGTGGGTCGGGACCCCATTTGGGGTCGATCGACCATTTCACGGGGGTCGCCAAGCAAGGCTGTCCGCCATTTTTTTTATCCGCCATTTTTCCCCCTTTTCCGGCGGGTGCCTTACCTCCCTTGGGCTGGGCCCGCTGGTGGTCGGCCTGCTCCATCTCTGCCGCTTGCCAGCTACGCCTCAGCCAGCGCAGGGGGCGGAACCACGCATGCGCGGCGCTCCTGGGCAGGGAAAGTCCTCGACTTACGACCGGTTGGGTAGTCCTCGACTTACGACCGGTTTAGTCCTCGACTTATGACCGGTTGGGGTCACGGCATTAAAAAGGTTGAGAACCACTGGTTTAAATCCTATCTCATCATCAAGCAGGCAGGACATTTTTCAAAAGCAAAGAGGCAGATTCTCCCTTTGAGGAAGGTACCAGCAAAATTCATGGTCTAAAGGAGCAAAAGGGAAGAGGAGGACACAACTGCCACAACTGCCACAACAACAACAACGCAACAACAAAGGCTGCCTATTTCCCTTCCAGAGAATGATGAGAATTGCTTGATTAACACAACACAGAATCACAATCTCTCTGTCTCTGACTTTCTTTGGTGTGGTACTGGAGACATCCGCTTCGCTTCCGTAGTAAAAACAGTATCCGGGTAGTCCTTGTTATGTGCTCCTAGCTACTCGCCTGACCAAGTTAACCATCCAAGACACAGTGAAGGCCTTTTGTTTCGTTTATTGCAACAAACAGGGAGAGCTTATCAAAGCTTGGGTCTCTCCAAAGTTCCAACTCAAACTATTCCCTTCTTTATATAACCCTGTCCCGGCTGCCACATCCCTTCTCGTTCCCCATTGGCTGAGTTACTATGAGGTTACACTCTTTTCAACTGCCTGCTACATACTAAATCATACATCACATGCGCATTTAAATTAAGAGATATATGCAAGGTGTGTCAAATAATGTTCAATAGGATTTTAAGCATGCCTATTACCTTGTTTTGGGTTCCTAGTTATTTTATGGATTCTTAGAACAATAGGTTTTTCAATTCAGTTTTAGCTTTCCTCTTGCAGCTACTTCCTTTAATTTTACATTTTTGAAGACCTTTCATTTACTCTTACACGACCACAATTGAGCCCAAAATTTCTGTTGCTAAGGGAGACAGTTTTAAGTGAGCTTTGCCTCATTTTATGACCTTTCTTGCCACAGTTGTTAAGTGAATCACTGCTATTCTTAAGTTAGTAACGTTGACTTTGCTTTAGTTCTGAAATCTAACTTAAACCAGATTTCTGAAGGCACAGAAATGAAGGAATTGGGGCCATAAAAAATGGAATTTCTTAAGAGAAAAAGGACTTCACTTCTGCAAGGCCAAATATTGGTTCATTTTTTATTCATTGAATTTATCCAATTTCAAGGCTGCCCAGCTTCTTAATAACTCTGGGCAGCTTACCAATAAAAAGGAGAAAAAAATATGATAGGAATAAAAAAGAGATCCTCGCTGGCCTGGAGTTCAACACTTCCACCTCAAAGGTAAAATTACCCAAGGGAGTAACCATCTTAGCCCAAGGCCTAGTTAGGCCAGAAGTGGGGAATTATGGCCCCTTTATGACTTGCAGACTTCAACGCCCAGAGCCATGCTGGCTCAGGAATTCTGGGAGTTGAAGTTGATAGAAGTAAGTCTTCATCCTGGTTCATCCAAGCCGGGAATAAATAAGCAAACATGGCGACTGCTTTGGGAAGAAGGTTACAGTTTATTGAAGCAGAAAGATGGTCCTTGCAAGAAGGAGCAGAGGAGAAGAAAGAGACTGAACACATGGGTAGAAGGTTTTTATACCCCCTCTAGCTCTGTTTGGGATAGTTTCCAGTTTCTGTGGCATGAACTTTGAGGCTATTTCTGAGTGTTTTTCTAGGTCTTGATATCTGTGGTTTAATCCTATTATCATATCCTGCTTCCCAGGTGATGGGGCTAATGACTCCAGAGTTTGGGTGGGGTATGCAGATTTTCTCTTTGTCTTCTTGATTGCGCTGGCTTCAACTTTCTGATGGTTTTACATCTGCATTTGTATGGGGCTAGGTCTTGCTTGGGGCAGAGAGATTTGGAGCCAAAGTTGGTTTCTGCTTTTTAAAATACTTTTGAGGAAATATATATTTCTGCCCTTTAATATTTCCTTCTCTGGGACTCTGACTTCCCACAAAGTCCACAAGTCATAAAAGGGCCATGGTTCCCCCACTTCTGGCCTAGGAGAACAACCAGGCTTTTAATAATTTCTGAAACATCACAAAGATGGGAGCCACATTAATCTCAGGCGGTGTCATTCCAGAAGGCAGGTGCTGCCCCAGGCTAAGCCCATTCCAGTTTCCTGGAATGGAGCCGTCCCTGAGCTGGCTTTCTCCCGAGGACATCAGGCCCAATCAGGCTGTAAATCTTTACAAGACAGGATTCCTTCTTTCCTCCTTATTGTTCATATCAAGTGATTTCAGCAGCAGAGACAAAGACAGCAGATTTATGTCCCAAGAGGGAGAGAAAGAGAAGGAGATTGCAAGCAGAGTTGTGGGGAGGGGGCGAGTGCGGTGTTGTCATAAAATACAAGCAGTGGCAACTGAAGTGTGATGGACAAAATCGGAGGCAGGCAAACAAGTGTCCTGACTAGGAAATGAGTAATAGCATCCTGTATTAGGTGGTATATTATACTATCAGTGTTTTGGTTGTTGTTGTTATGTTCTTTGTAAAAGATGCTCCCGCGTATTGAAAGACAATCCTCTGGATCTGATTTTTTTTTTTTTTTTGGTCTGGAGAATTTTTTGATGTAGCTTCAGATTTTAAAGGCAACCAAGGCATTGTTGGAACTAGTGGCACACAGAGAATTTCCTCCTCTTCTATCTCTTTTTCCTTTTCTTCACTTTATTACCATCCTTCTCCTTCTCTTCTTTCTCCTCATCTTTCTCCTCCTCCTTCTCTTCTTTCTCCTTCTCCTTTTGCCCCCTTCCTCCCTCCCTCTCGCGCTCTGCTCCTTCTCCTTCTCTTCTTTCTCCTCCTTCTCCTCCCCTTCTCCTTCTCCTTCTTTCTCCTTCTCCTTTTCCCTTTCTTCCTTCCTTCTCCCCTTCCCTTTTTTTTTCTGCTTTTCCTCCTCCTCCTCCATGCTCATTCAATTTGAGGAAAGAAACTTGTTTTCCAAATGGCTGCTATCAAAAGAAAAGAGAACTTTTAGAGACTCTAACAGGTGGCTGTATTCCTGTGCTCTTTTAGCCACGATGTGACCAGGCTTTGTAGATGGATATCCTGTTTTTCAGTGGTTTAACTGCCTCCCTGGCTTTCCATACTTTCATTCAATACAAGGGAAGAGAAAGGCAGTTCTCATCTTACAATCATTCGCTGGGTGACCATTTGAAGTTACAAAGACACTGAAAAAAGTGACTTATGGCCAGTTTCACCCCTATGGCCATTGCAGCAGTCCCACGGTCACGTGATCAAAATTTGGGCGCTTGGCAACTGGCATGTATTTCGACAGTGGCACTGTTTCAGGGTCATGTGATCACCATTTGTAACCTTCCCAGTTGGCTTCTGACAAGCAGAATCAATGAGGGAAACAGGATTCACTTAACAACTGCTGTGGGGAAAAAAAAGGTCGTAAAGTGGGACGCAATTCACTTTACAGCTGTCATGCTTAGCAATGGAAATGTGGACCTCGACTGTGGTCGTAAGTCAAGGACTACCTGTGTTAGGCCTTGGGATGGGGGAGCAGCAGATTGTGCGATGGAACAATGGAGGGATTCTGGGCAGCTTGACAGCTTTCCCAAGAAGCTTCAGTCACAAAGTTGAAGCTGCCATCTTAATTTTTTAACACCCCTTTGACACCCTCCTCTGGCTTGCAACAGTTCATTTAGTGGCCGTTCAAAGTTACAACAGCACTGAAAAAAGTGATTTATGGCCGTTTTTCACACTTGCGGCCATTTTAGCATCTCCATGGTCACATGATCAAAATCCAGGCATGTGGCCTATTTATAACGGTTGCAGTGTCCTGGGTTCATGGATCCCCTTTTGTGACCTTCTGACAAGCAAAGTCAATGGGGAAGCCGAATTTACTTATCATCCGTGTTACTAACTTAACAGCTGAAGCGATTCACTTAACAACTGTGGGAAGAATGGTTGTGAAATGGGGCAAAACTCATTTAACAACTGTCTCGCTTAGCAACGGAAATTTGGGGCTCAATTGGGGTCATAATGGATGGAAGCTAATCCAGGACAGAAGCAACCTGGAATTAAGGAGAAATGTCCTAACAGTGAGGACAATTAACCAGTGGAACAGCTTGCCTTCAGACGCTGTGGGAACTTCATCACTGGAGATTTTTAAGAAGAGGCTGGACAGCCACTTGTCTGAAATGGTGTAGGGCAGTGATGGCGAACTTAGGGCACGCGTGCCAGAGGCGTCACTCAGAGCCCTCTCTGTGGGCACAACAGCCACCGCTGCCAGCTCGCGCAGGTCCATTAGGCCACCGCTGGTGCCCGGAGTAACAGCCCCACCCAGCACAAAGGAGGCGAAGCAGCTGGCTAGCAAGCTCGAGTAGAGGCGGTAGAACACACCCCCATGCACTCGCTGGCCTCTGTGTGTGGGGGCTGATGGTCTCAGGCAGCAGCCGCCCCTGCCTCGCCTTGCCCCGCAGCAATGGCACCCCCGCCCTACCCCCTGCCTCACCCCACAGGACGAGCCTCCTGCCCACCCCCCCCACCCACCAGAGACCCCCTGGATCTCCCCCAATCCTGCCCAGCCCCCACAGGCATCCCCCACACGAGCAACATCAAGGTGGCCATGCCCACCCCGGCGATGCCCACAGTCTGCCCTGACCACCGCAGCCACCCCCACCCAGGGGGCCACGCCCCCCGCCCCCCCTGAAGGCACCACAATGCTGATGCGGCCCTGGCACTTTGCGATAAATATGTGGGTTTGGGGTTCCGTTTGGGCACTCGGTCTCTAAAAGGTTTGCCATCACTCATGTACGGTCTCCTGCTTGAGCAAGGGGCTGGAGTAGAAGACCTCCAAGGTCCCTTCCAGCTCTATTCTGATTGATTGGTTGATTGATTGACTACCTGTGGTTCCTCAGCTATAGCAAAAGAAAAAAACATCACACCAGATTCTCAACAGCACTTGGCTGAAAATACACAGTTCCTATTATTCACGGGGTTTCTTTTCCGATTGACTGCTTTCAGGTTTCACCCTGACATGCACATATGTGACTCCTGTTTTGCCAGCCACCCTCTGAAGAGCGTGAAAACTTTTAATTGGACTGTCGTCTCCCTCAGCCCATCACCTTTTCTCTCCTGGAGTTAATTTTCGAATCTGGAGCTGTCATATCAGCAAGGCTCACCTTCCCTTCTGGATGCAAACCAAGGAACAATTATCGGAGCTGACAGATGAGAAGAGTGGCAACCGGCTGCCCTTTGGCCTCTGCAAATCAACCATCCCTTCTCAGCCATCTGGAAGGAGTTCCCCAGCCTCCTGTCTTCGTACACCCCCCCAAATGGTGTGGAAGATTTCACCCGTTTCAAACCTATTGTTTTGAACAACACCAGGCAAGCCATACAGATCGCGCTATCCATGTCAGCCTCTGATCTCTGTGGCCAAAATATTGCAGCCAGAAAGTCCACCAGGACATTATGAAGGCCACCGGTGTTTCCCATTATAGGTATTCCTCAACCTACAACCGCAGTTGGGACCCTTGTTAAGCAAGGTGGTTGTTAAATAATTGCACCAGATTTTATGATTTTTGCCTCAATTGTTAGGCAAATCATTGCAATTGTCAATGAATTGTGTGGTCCATAAGGGAATCTGGTTTCTCCGTGGACTTTGCTCATCCAAAGTCAGCTGGGAAGATCGCAAACGGCAATCATGCGACCCCCGGAACCCTGCAAAGGTCATAAATACCTGCCGGTTGCCAAGCACCCAAATTTGAATCATGTGATCAAGGAGAGGTTGCGATGGTTGGAAGTGTGAAGTCCAGTCATAAGTCACTTTTTTCGGCGGCGTTGTAACTTTGAACAGTCAGTAAACGAATGGCTGTAAGCAGTGGTGGGATTCCAATATGCGAACAACCGGTTCTCTGTGTGGATGCTGCTTCCGGAAGTCCGTTCTGGGCCTGGGCAACAAAAAATTAGCTACCAGTTCTGCCGAAGTGGTGCGAACGAGCTGAATCCCACCACTGGATGGATGGATGGATGGATGGATGGATGGATGGATGGATGGATGGATGGATGGATAGATAGATAGATAGATAGATAGATAGATAGATAGATAGATAGATAGATAGATAGATAGATAGATAGATAGATAGATAGATAGATAGATAGATAGATAGATAGATAGATAGATAGATAGATAGATAGATAGATAGATAGATAGNGGATAGATAGATAGATAGATAGATAGATAGATAGATAGATAGATAGATAGATAGATGGATGGATGGATGGATGGATGGATGGATGGATGGATGGATGGATGGATGGATGGATGGATAGATAATAATAATAATAATAATAATAATAATAATAATAATAATAATAATAATAGTAATAACAACAACAACAAAAAAAAAAGTCTGGATAGTGGACGTGGCAGTGCCTGGAGACAGCAGAATAGATGAGAAAGAACTGGAGAAGATAACAAAATACAAGGACCTACAAATAGAAATAGAAAGACTGTGGCAAAAGCAAGCAAGGGTAGTACCAATAGTAATAGGCGCCTTGGGTGCAATCCCAAAACAACTGGAGCACCACTTGAACACCATTGGCATTGACAAATTCGCTATTAGTCAATTGCAAAAGGCGACCTTACTAGGAACTGCTTCCATCCTGCGACGATATCTGTAATACCATCAAACATCCATATCTGCCTATCCCAGGTCCTGGGTAAGGACTCAATAGGTAGACAAAATGCCAAATCCAGTCTGAACATCTGGCTGACTGTGCAATGATCCATAATAATAATAATAATAATAATAATAATAATAATAATAATAATAATAATAATAATAATAATAGGAGGTCATCGAGTCCAACCTCCTGCTCAGCCAAGAACCCTACACCATAGATAGATAGATGATAGAGATAGATAGATAGATAGATAGATAGATAGATAGATAGATGATAGATAGATAGATAGATAGATAGATAGATAGATAGATAGATAGATAGATAGATAGATAGATAGATAGATAGATAGATACAGTGATGGGATTCAAATATGTTCTCTGTGTGGATGCCGCTTCCGGAAATCCATTCTGGGTCTGGGCAACAAAAAATTAGCTACCAGTTCTGCCGAAATGGTGCCAAATGGCTGAATCCCACCACTGGCTGTAAATCAAGGGCTACCTATACACGTCGTCTGTCACTTAACAACAGTTCATTTGGTGACCCTTCAAAGTTACAGTAGCACTGAAAAAAGTGACTCATGTCCATTTTTCACACAACCATTGCAGCATCCCTATGGTCATGTAATCAAAGTTCAGATACTTAGTTCATATTTATAACGGTTGCAGTGTCCCGGGGTCACGTGATCCGTTTTTGCCACCTTCTGATAAGCAAAGTCAATGGGAAAGCCAGATTCACTTAAAAACCACATTACTAACTTAAGAACTGCAGTGATTCGCTTAATAACTGTGACAAGAAAGGTCACAAAATGGGGCAGAAACTCACTTCACAAAGGTCTCACTTAGCAACAAAACTTTTGGGCTCAATTGTGGCCGTAATTCGAGGATGACCCAGTCTTCTGTGTGGCTAAGATTCAGAACTGGGCTGCCTCTGAACAGGAATCTGCCACACCTCTGTATTTAAAAAAATCTCAAAAGCTTTCCAGGTGGTCCACCTATTTTAATGACCAGATTTTATCTCTGAGCAGCCAATCCCAGCAGGGAGAGTTAGTCCCTATTCTTTCCTAAAGAGAATCATGTGAAGATTTTCTTCTCTTCCATTTTGCATTGATGTGCTCTGTTCAGCAGGGTGAAAGGAGAGGCTAATATACACCGAAAGAATTTTTTTAAAAATAATTTTATTAAGAATTATACTGGTCAAGGATAAAAATCAGTGCAAACTACCCCCCAAAAAAATGGAAACAGGAAAAATACAAAAAAGGAAAAGGGGATGTGAAAAAGGAAAAGAAAGTAAAAAAGGAAGAGAGAAAGAAAAAAGACCTAACCTCTCGCTTCAGCCCAGCAGGGAAAAAAACAGTTTTAATAGCTTATCACCATCTCTAAATAAAACATAACCTCTCTTCTCCCCACTGCTCATCTCTTAGATAAGGAAGACAAAACCAAAATGCTAAGTCAATCAAACTTGGTCAGTCAGAGGCCCAGTAAGTGCAAGCCAGATAGAATTATTTGCTTCATAAACTCTCTTCTCCCGATAGTTGGTCTCTTACACATGGAAATAATTTTAAATGATGACAAAATGCATCTGCTCTAATTCCAAAATTAATACTGAGGCAGAAGTGGACCTGCACCAACATACAGGTAGTCCTCAGCTTATGACCACAGTTGGGATCATTGTTAAGCAATGGAGTCCCTCCATGAGGGAGATGGATAGTTATTAAGTTTGAGATAGCAATAGTGCTTAGACTTATATACCGTTTCACAGTGCTTTGCAGCCTTCTCTAAGCAGTTTACAGAGCCAGCCTATTTGACCCCCAACAATCTAGGTCAGGGGTAGGCAACCTTGGCTCTTTTATGACTCGTGGACTTCAACTCCCAGAATTCCTAAGCCAGCCATGCTGAGGGGAAGGGAGAGGTTTCCAAGCTGAGCCATGCTGGCTCAGGAATTCTGGGAGTTGAAGTCCACGAGTCATAAAAGAGCCAAGGTTGCCTACCCCTGAGCTAGGTCCTCATTTTAACCCCCCTCAGAAGGATGGAAGGCTGAGTCAGCCTTGAGCCCAGGAGAATCAAACTACTGGCAGTTGGCAGAATTAGCCTGCAATACTGTCTTCTACCACTGCACTGACACACACACACACATATATAGGCAATTGTTACGTGAATTGCACCCAACCTTATGACATTTTTTTGCCATGGTTGTAAAGCAAATCATTGCAGTCGTTAAGTAAATCATGCAATCATTAAGCAAATCTGGCCTCCTGTATTGACGTCGCTTGTCAGAAGCCAGCTGGGAAGCTTGCAAATGGTGACCACATGACCCCAGGACCCTGGAACCATATAAATACATGCTGGTTGGATTTTGATCCTGTGACTGGGGATGCTGCAGTGGTCGTAAGTATGAGGACCAGTGATACGTCATTTTTTTCACACTGTAACTACCAATAGTCACTAAATGAATGTTGGTAAATCAAGGACTGTCTGGTTAGCGTTATAGCCTCTGTAATAGCGTGCCTCCCAGCTAACCAGCCAGCCGCTGCTGCCTTGTCGTGTGTCTCTGATTTTTGTTCTATTTTGTTTTTCTTTCCTGGTTGACATTCAGCATTCTGTCACTAATGAGCAATCTCTATTTTTACTGTTGTTTGGAGAAGGGTATTATTCTTATTACTATTATTATATTGCTATTATTATAATACCTCTGCAAATCTTAGGCTTTCCCAGAGCATTCAATAACTCCCTCTTGTTTCTCAGCTGACAGATTTCTGATTACCCCAGACATGTCAGCATGCGTTAGCTGGGTTTACTATTAAAAAGAGTGAAAACAGAACACGGTGCATTTCCAGAAGAATAAAAGAACAGAACAGCAAACCTGTTTGCTTTGATTCCGGGGCCATAAAGCTCAAAGATCTAGCCTTGTTGCAAAGAAAAATACAGAGAACAGCCAGCTAGAACAGGGAATAAATTTTCAGGTAAGAGCAGCAAATTGTGGGTTAAATTTATGGCTACAATTAGGGATTAAAATTATGGTTTAAAGTGGGGATTAAATTAGGGTCAAATTTAGGGTTTGCTGTCAGTCAGGCCTATATTTCCACTGAAGGGATAGAGGTAGTCCTTGATTTATGGCTGGTCACTTAATATCCATTAGAACAGAGGTTCCCAACCTTTTGGGCACCAGGGACCGGTTCCGTGGAGAGAGGTTTTTCCGGGGACCGGAGGGGGCGTGGTTTTGTGGGCTGCCTGCATCCTGCAGATGGGGCTTTGCTTGTTTGTGCGGACCGGTTGCTGGCATGCCACGGGCCGGTACTGGTCCATGGACGGTAGGGGTGTGGGACCCCTGCCCTACACAACACATTAGTTCTGGTTACTGAACGCACCGAATAATAATAATAATAATAATAATAATAATAATAATAATAATAACAACAACAACAACAACAACAACAACAACAACAACAACAATAATGGGGGAGGGACCTTGGAGGTCATCTAGTCCAACCCCCTGCTCAGGCAGGAAACCCTATACCATTTCAGACAAATGGCTGTCCAGTCTCTTCTTAAAAACCTCCAGTGTTGGAGTATTCACCGCTTCTGGAGGCAGGTTGTTCCACTGATTAATTGTTCTAACTGTCAGGAAATTTCTCCTTAGTTCTAGGTTGCTTCTCTCTTTGGTTAGTTTCCATCTGTTGTTTCTTGTCCTGCCTTCAGGCGTTTTGGAGAATAGCTTGACTCCCTCTTCTTTGTGGCAACCCCTGAGATATTGGAATACTGCTATCACGTCCCCCCTCATCCTTCTCTTCATTAGACTAGAGCAGCGGCAGGCAACCTTGACTCTTCTTTGATTTGTGGACTTCAACTCCCAGAATTCCTGAGCCAGCATGGCTGGTTCAGGAATTCTGGGTATTGAAGTCCACAAGTCATAAAAGAGCCAAGGTTGCCTACCCCTGGACTAGAGATACCCAATTCCAGCAACTGTTCCGTATATGTTTTAGCCTCCAGTCCCCTGATCATTTTTGTTGCTCTTCTCTGCACTCTCAACATCTTTTTTGCATCTCATCCAAGAAGCTTCTTCAGTACTTGGATGAGAAGTTAAATGTTTTCAAGTTAAAAACCAAGAAAGTCCAGTTGCCTTTTGAACAGCACCTGTGCACAAGTATGATCTGGATAACTCAGAATTTCCATAAACTTTCAAGGATCACTTTCCACCCAATTCTTTCAACTCCCTCTGTATTTTCTCTATTTCAGCTTTTCCCCAGTTGCGCTCCGAGTAGACCTCAACTTACAACCACACTTGGAAGCCAGAATTTCTGTTGCCAAGCAAGGCAGTTGTTAAGTGAACCCTGCCCAATTTCACAACCTTTTTGCCATGGTTGTTAAGCAAATCACTGCAGGACTCATCATAGGTCACTTTTTATAGGTAACGTCAAATGGCCATAAACAAATGGTTATAAGTTGAGGACTTCCTGTATTGTTTAATCAAGAGTGACGGGAATTATACCTCAAACACTCTCTGCAGACTATAGATAATTGTTTCTCAGCCTTATCAAATTGGGAATTGAGCATCCACGCATCTTAAAGTTGATCAGGTTGAGGAACGTTGTTATAGATTATAAAAGGCTGTTTCCATTTCTTTTATTACTTCACAGCTTTGATTTTTCACTGCATTCCAGTCTCCCATATGGCTGTTTCAGGAGGAAAAATTCAGCAATTCGTTCCAGAATTTCATACTGCAAAAGATTCAGTCCTTTTTATAAAGGGACACCTCCTTGCTCTTTAGATGATTGATGCATCAATCATTCTTGCACAGATGAAACATTGCAAAAAAGTAATCTATATTTTCTATAATAGATAAAAAGCAATCTATAGCACTATTCTTTAACATCTGCAAGAAACTCCTAGAGGACATCATTCATCAGTTTGGGGCGAAATATCATCAGTATCTGATGATATGCAACTATATGCCTCAACCCTGAGCTGAGCAGAGATGTGGTAGAAGGTCTAACCTGTATCTGGAGAATGTGAGACAATGGATAGGAATTAACAGACTTTATTAATTAAATAATGGAGGGCCGTTTAATCAGAACCCTTTTGTTGGAGAGAAACTGTCCCAGGCAGGAGGAGGAGTCAAGCGGGAGTTAGAACTCATCGTCTCCTAGTGATTGGCCCAAAGTCAGCTAGTTGACTTTCATGCCTAAGGCGGGACTAGAACTCACAGTCTCCTGGCGATTGACCCAAAGTCAGCTAGCTGACTTTCATGCCTAAGGCGGGACTAGAACTCACAGTTCTCCTGGTGATTGGCCCAAAGTCAGCTAGCTGACTTTCAACGGATTCCGCCCTGATCTTGAGTGTCAAGAGGACCACTAACCGGGTTTCAGTCGATGGACTGAAAGTACGGATTCCGCCCTGATCTTGAGTGTCAAGAGGACCACTAACCGGGTTTCAGTCCATCGACTGAAAGTACGGATTCCGCCCTGATCTTGAGTGTCAAGAGGACCACTAACCGGGTTTCTCAGCTAGCTGACTTTCATGCCTCAGGCGGGACTAGAACTCACAGTTCTCCTGGTGATTGGCCCAAAGTCAGCTAGCTGACTTTCATGCCTAAGGCGGGACTAGAACTCACAGTCTCCTGGTGATTGGCCCAAAGTCAGCTAGCTGACCTTCATGCCTAAGACGGGACTAGAACTCACAGTTCTGCTGGTGATTGATCCAAAGTCAGCTACCTGACTTTCATGCCTAAGGCGGGACTAGAACTCACAGTTCTCCTGGTGATTGGCCCAAAGTCAGCTAGCTGACTTTCATGCCTAAGGCAGGACTAGAACTCACAGTCTCCTGGTTTCTAGCCTGAATACCTTAACCACTCAACCAAGCTTACCGATTGGAAGATTTGAAACCCTTCATTCTTTCCTAAATAGCCAGATCTTACATTGCCACAATGAAAATCAGGGGTAACTGATCCCAAGAACAACCAATTTCTGGTTTATTCTCCAGTTTCAATATGCAAATTCTGTTTGTTTCTCTGTTTCAGGGGCAGTTTGTTTCACAAACTGTGGTAATTTAAACATATTCTTGGACAGTTTATTAATACAACATTATCATAATACCACAGCTTATGTTACCCTTTGAATATAGAGATTCTTTGTCAGGTTGGCATTGCACCCAATCCGTTTAATTTGACTCCTGGGGTGCATATTTTGTAAAATTTGCTGGTCATTGACCTAATAAAAGTGTCTAGGCAGCACCAGATTAGGAACGCTTAATCCTGACTTAAGGAAGGGATCCAACCTTCGCTAAAGGCCTCCAACTCTTACTAGGATGGTGAAATAACTCCTGCCGGAGAAAAGCCAAGTTGCCATGGCGATGGGGAGAGGAAGGAAAAATCAATTCATTTTCCCATTCTTGTCCCCTCCAGCCCCTGACCCCAGCTCTTCCATTCTTCCCGAAAATCTATCTGAAGAAGGCCTGAAAAAAGGCCCATTGTGACTTCCCGTGTGCAAATCCTGAGTAAGATCCGGACAGAAAACCGGCTGTCTTTTGTCCAGCTTCGTGGTCACCCACAGCCAGCTGCTCAATCAAAGCCACCACAGGTGACAAGCCAAAGGGCTGCAGAATCTCCTCAAAGAGAGCCGTGTCCTGGCTCATTATATTTTTATTTAAAAAGCTACCTCCGCCGTTCCCTCCGCTTCCCAGTTCTGGGCAGTGATCAAGAGGAGCCGTTGTTAAGATGAAACACCTTGATCAAAAGAACAGGAGAACGGAAGGGATCGGAAGCATAAACACAAAAACATTAGAGAAGGTTGAAAGGCCTGTGAAAACAAACACTTGTGGATCTCTTTCCTGAACTGTTGTAAAGAGGGGTCTTGTTTATTTATTTATGAAATGTACATGCTGCCCATCTCACTGTTAAGTGATTGTGAGGCTTGCCTCAGCTTCAATGGGCATGTATTCTATTGTCGAGCCCCTTCGACTATTGAGCGAGATGAAGGAAGCAAACTCTACCCAAATTTCAGTAAGGGGTATTTAATGCTCTTAAGGTACATATAGAATCTTGTAGGACAGAAGTACAGTTTCCCAATGTCGGTGTCAGGCCCCCCAAAACTGATAAAGACACGGGTGATTCTTCCAAGCATAATAATAATAATAATAAAGTTGGAAGGGACCGTGGAGGTCATCTAGTCCAATCCCCTGCTCAGGCAGGAAACCCTACCACAAATGTCTGTCCAGTCTCTTCTTAAAAACTTCCAGTGTTGGAGCATTCACAGCTTCTGGAGGCAGGTTGTTCCACTGGTTAATTGCTCTAACTGTCAGGAAGTTTCTCCTTAGTTCTAGGTTGCTTCTCTTTTTGGTTAGTTTCCATCCGTTGCTTCTTTTCCTGCCTTCAGGCGCTTTGGAGAATAGCTTGACTCCCTCTTCTTTGTGGCAGCCCCTGAGATATTGGAACACTGCTATCATGTCCCCACTCGTCCTTCTCTTCATTAAACTAGACATACCCAATTCCAGTAACCGTTCCTTATATGCTTTAGCCTCCAGTCCCCTAATCATCTTTGTTGCTCTTCTCTGTACTCTTTCTAGAGTCTCAGCATCTTTTTTACATCGTGGTGACCAAAACTGGATGCAGTATTCCATGTGTGGCCTTACCAAGGCATTGTAGAGTGGTATTAACACTTCTCTTGATCTTGATTCTGGGCTCAGTTGTGGTCGTAAGTTGAGGACTACCTGTATCTTTCTTTGGCTCATCCCAAAAAGCACAACGGTGATGCCAAGACTGCACCAGACTAGGGGTGGGAGCCATTTTCTAGATGCATTGAATTTGTTGGCTCCCCAAACAATGCCTTGGTTCTGAATGGGATGCAATTAAGTCCCTTTTCCAGCTTCACTGCTTATGAAAAATCCAGGAAGGCCTTTAATAGACCCCCCTCTCCAGCATTTAGATGCATGGCATTGAGATTAAAAGCCAGTTTCCCCCAGAACAGACGGCAACGTTGGGCAAGCCAAGTCAATATCTTTGGCTGAGCCTCAATTTGGCAACTGCAGGATTGTTCCCACTAATAGCCTTGGAAGGCACTGATTCGAACGAGGAAATACTATAAATAAATTTCACACTTATGGGCGGTTCCCTGAATACCTGCTAAGTTCTGGCTAAGGAAGTCGTTAACCAATGTTAGGGGGTTTTATTTTTTATTTTTACCTGTTCTAATTTGTTGTTGGCAAGTGAGCAGCTCCAGAAATTGACTCAATAAACAAACAACAGATTGAGGATGTAAGACTATAAAATCAGCCAGACCTCCAGACGTTAGAAAAAGTCCACGATATTATTCTGAAAATTTCTTTGGATTCATCTGTGTAGCTTTTTTGGGGGGGGAAGGGGGGGCAGTGAAGTTCACAACAGGGCTGCTGGTTTTCTTTTACAGATAATCCTCGGATGATGACCACAATCGGGACCCACGTTTCCGTTGCTAAGCAAGGCGGTGGTTAAGTTAGTAGTGCCTGATTTTAGGACCTTTTTTCGCTATCGTTGTTAAGTGAATCACTGCCATTGTTAAGTGAATCACACAGTTATTAAGCAAATTCAGCTTCCCCCACTGACTTGGCTTGTCGGAAGCCGGCTGGGAAGGTTACAAGGAGTGATCACATGACCCCGGGACGCTGCAAGAGCAATAGCTCTTATATATCTTATATACCACTTCATGGTGCTTTACAGCAGGGGTCCCCAACCTGTGGGCTGCGGCCCAGTAGTGAAAATGGGCCACCGCCGTGCTGCAAAGTGCAAAAATGGCCACCACCGTGCCACGGGCACAGAAACAAGATGCTGTGCCACGCAAAAACGGGGCAGGGCTAGTATCATGTGGGCGCTAGCCCCGCCCCATCTGCAGCACACGCATGCTAGCGGCCCTGTGCGCCCATGCGCCCATGTGCGCATGTAAAATGCTTCCTCCTTCCTTTTCCTCTGGTCCGCCAACCGACAAAGGTTGGTGATCTCTGCTTTACAGCATTCTCTGAGTGGTTTACAAATGTCAGCATATTGCCCTCCACAATCTGAGGTCCTCATTTTATCAACCTCGGAAGTATGGAGTTGGTCAGGATAGAATTAATTCCCTTCCTTCTCTCCTTCTCTCCCTCCTTTCCTTCCTCCTTTCCTTCCTTCCTTCCCTTTCTTCCTCCCTGTCTCCCTCCTTTTCTCCTTTCCTCCTTTCTTCCTTCCCTCCCTCCCTTCCTCCCTGCCTTCCTTTCTTCATTCATTCCCTTCCTTTTTCCCCCCTCCCTCTTTCCCTCCCTCCCTCCCACCCTCCCTCCCTCCTTCCTTCCTTCCTTCCTTCCTTCCTTCCTTCCTTCCTTCCTTCCTTCCTTCCTTCCTTCCCAAGTGAAATTGACCAGAGTCCTGCCCACAAAAAGAGGCATCAGAAGAGATGGGTGTCAGATTTGAGGAGTTCCCCAAAGAGAAGCTTATTCACAAAGTCCCTCAATGAAAACCAGGTGTCCTCAAAGTTTTCCCCGCAGAAAGAAAAGTGATTGGCGCTCACTTTCCGAGATCCAACAGGAGGGGCAAAAAACAGAGGATTCCCCCAAGCAGGAGCCATGGGAAAGCACCGTCCAGGCAAGCACCTGCACTGTCCCTACAGGCAAAGTGAAGGGAGAGGCTGAAATCCAGAGGAGGATTTCTTACGACATCCGCTGCTGTCTTCATTCCCTCCAGTTCATGAACATGACAAACAGCTTATGGCTGTAGTGAAGAAAAGCCCTTAAAACCACTTACCTAACTTAAATACTGTTGGGTCCTCTCCAAAGCCTGCTTTAATGCTCAGCTCTCGGCAGCCCTGGAGGGAAGATTTAACAACTTTCTAACCAGGCAGACTCCCTGCCCTTTTGAACCAGGTGTTCTATCCCAGCCTATTGCCGTCCTTGTTAGAGGCACAAGGACCAAACCCCTGCTGATACAATAAGCTGGAGACTTTAAAACAAAACAAAATCCCTTTTATTTGGGTGACAAACCTGTCAATAAGTCCAACACACAAACAGCAAAACTCAAGTCCAAAGGAAGGAAATAGTGGTGTCCTTGTGCAACGTTTGTTCTGCTTGTCTGGTCCTAAGGTTCTTCGTGAAACGTTTGCCAACGGAAGTCGTTGGTCGTGGCGGGTGTGGTCCCCTTTTTATACAGCAATCCCAGGGTGTTGCCTCTCATTGCCTTCTCCGTTTACTTTGGAGTTGTCGCATAGACTGCTGTTGTTTTTCTCTTGCTAATTGACGATGCCTGCGAGCTCAATTAGCACATCCAGGTGTGAGCCTTCCGAATCTGACTCATGCTCCTCACACAGCTGAGCTTCATCAGAAACACGACTGGAGGGGCCAGGCTCTTCATCAAGCCGTGAGTTCTGTAATTCATCAGAGCCTCCCTCTGACCCTGACAGCCCCTCAAAGGCCTTCTCCACCTCCTCCTCAGATTCCTCAGACTCAGCTGTCGGGAACACAGGCTGGCACGGAATCACAACACCGGGGACGGCTGAACTGTGAAGTTCACTGATGGTCACCTGAGGACATCAGGGCCCCCAACAGTGGAACCGCCAGGCCCCTTGACTTCTATCTTTATTATGTCCTTGTCCAGTGGTGGGATTCAGCCAGTTCTCATCAGTTCGGCAGAACCGGTAGTGTAATGTATTGAGGTGAAGTACTTGGAATTGCTGAAAAAACAGTCATAAGACTCTGTCAGTTAAGAGCCAGACTTGCTGTCTACATGCTAATTATCTTGTGTTAAAGCAGGAACTAATATTTGAATCCTATTGGCTGCCACCTAGTTGTTGAGTGTATAAATAAGGGTGGAGCTGCAGTTATCCAGGCTTCTGTTTAAACCTACAATAAAGAGTTGATTGTTCACCTGCTGCCTTGTCGATGCCTCACCGATCACCAAACATAACAGGTAGCTAATTTTTTGTTGCCCAGGGCCAGAATGGACTTCCAGAAGTGGCATCCACACAGAGAACCGGTTGTTCACATATTTGAATCCCACCACTGTCCTTGTCCTTATTGTTGTTGTTCATGTCACTAAGTCATGTCTGACTCTTCTCAATCCCATGGACCATAACATGCCAGACCCCCCCTGTCCTCCAGAGTCTGCCCAAATTCATGTTCATTCTGTCAGTGACACTGTCTAACCATCTCCTCCTCTGCCATCCCCTTCTCCTTTTGCTTTCCATCTTTCCCAACACCAGGCCCTTTTCCGATGAGTCCTCTCCTTTCAAAGGACAGTCATGGTTGTTTTCCTTTAGGATTGACTGACCTGATCTCCTTGCAGTCTGAGGGACTCTGAAGAGCCTTCTCTAACACCACATTCAAAACCACTAGTTCTTTGGTGCTCGGTCTTCGTTATGGTCCAATTCTCCCAAGCCATGCTGCCAATGCCCAAACATCCGATGTTAGCAGCCTCAAAGTTCTTTTGAAGAGTTTCATCTGTTGGAACCATGACACATGCATTACTACAGGAAAAACTATAGCTTTGACTATATGGCAAGGTGATATCTCTATTTTCTAATATGCTGTCTAGTTTGCCATAATTTTCCTCCCAAGGAGCAAGCATCTTTCAATGTCATGGCTGCAGTCACCGTCTGCAGTGATCTTGGAGCCCAAGAAAATAAAATTTGTCACTGCTTCCATTTTCCCCCTTCTATTTACTAGGAAGTGATAGGCAGTCCCGCAGATAGCCTGGCCCTGTGCCATATAGGGCTGCATTAACAGAGGGATAGAATCAAGATCACATGAAGTGTTAATACCACTTTACAATGCCTTGGTAAGGCCACACTTGGAATACTGCATCCAGTTTTGGTCACCACGATGTAAAAAAGATGTTGAGACTCTAAAAAGAGTGCAGAGAAGAGGAACAAAGATGATTAGGGGACTGGAGGCTGAAACATATAAGGAACGGTTGCTGGAATTGGGTATGTCTAGTTTAATGAAGAGAAGGACGAGGGGTGACAGGATAGCAGCGTTCCAATATCTCAGGGGCTGCCACAAAGAAGAGGGAGTCAAGCTATTCTCCAAAGTGCCTGAAGGCAGGACAAGAAGCAACGGATGGAAACTGATCAAGGAGAGAGAAGCAACCTAGAACTAAGGAGAAATTTCCTGACAGTTAGAGCAATTAACCAATGGAACAACCTGCCTCCAGAAGTTGTGAATGCTCCAACACTGGAAGTTTTTAAGAAGAGACTGGACAGTCATTTGTCTAAAATAACATGAAATAAAATAGATACTAGCCAATATTAGAATTAATTGGAAGGAGAATCACATTGGTGAAAAAGGTCAAGCTTTAAGTCCACACTTTAAGATGCCTGGACCTCTATTCCCAGAATTCTCTACCCCGTGTCTTGGGAATTCTGGGAGTTGAATTCCACATCTTAAAAGTTAATGAGGTTGAGTAATACTGGTCTACATTTATAAGGTACTCCAATCCTAAATCTGGTCTTCTCCAGATATTTTTCCTGCATCAAGCCAGGGTGAAGTGCTTGAATACAGTGGCTTATTTATCTATTTAAAACATTCAAAAGGCAGACTGCCTCTAAATATCTAGATTCTTTTTAACTCACAGTTTAAGAGCTGTGAGTAAATCTATCATTTCACTGACTAAAAGACTGCATGGTGATTTCCAATGAATTGATATTAACACCAACTCAATGGAAGATTATATCATTAATATTATGAAGAGGAATAATAGAGGATGTAGAATTTCATACAGAAATAGGTCCAGAGACATTTATTAATTGCTTAATAAGAATTTAATTAAGTTGCAGGTTTAAAAGGGAATCATTTAATTGGATTTTAATCAGGGCTTTCCCCATGAAAGCACGTCCACACAAAAGAGACAACTGTGGTAAATAATTAACATAATTCCTCTGATGGGATCATATGCTTAAAAAAGATTTTCCAAAATACTAAATCATTTATTTTTATTGCCTGCAGACTCTTTGGCATGTCCAAAAGTCAAAGCTTCAACTTCAGCAAAGCCTGCCAGGAGTTCGGTCTAGAACTGAAATCCATAAAATTCAGATCATCCAGTTGGAGGGAGAGACGCCAAATCTACAGAAATTGGATTTCTATACAATATTCACAATGGCAATCTGTGTGGCACAATGAAGATGTGCTTTTGAACACACACGATCCAGAAATAATTTAGATCAACAGAACAGAATAACAAAGACCCTGTCTTCTAGTCCAGCAGGAGACCCTGTACAATTTCAGACAAATAATTGTCCAATCTGTTCTTTAAAAACTTCCAGTGTTGGAGCATTCACAGTTTCTGGAGGCAGGTTGTTCCACTGGTTAATTGTTCTCACTCACAGGAAATTTCTCCTTAGTTCTAGGTTGCTTCTCTCCTTGATTAGTTTCCATCCGTTGCTTCTTGTCCTGCCTTCAGATACTTTGGAGAATAGCTTGACTCCCTCTTCTTTGTGGCAGCCCCTGAGATACTGGAACACTGCTATCATGTCCCCCCTCGTCCTTCTCTTCATTAAACTAGACCAGTGATGGCAAACCTTTTAGAGACTGAGTGCCCAAACTGCAACCCAAAACCCACTTATGTATCGTCGGGTGCCGGGTGGGTGTGGCCCACTCGGCGGACGCAGCTACAGTGGACTTGGCAGACTGGGTGGGAGTGGCCACTGGATGGGTGTGGCTGCAGTAGTCATGGCAGATTGGGTGGGCATAGCCAGGGTGGGTGTGGCCACCTTGATGTTGCTTATGGGGAGGGACACCTGTGGGAGCCGGGCAGGATTGGGAGAGATCCAGGGGGTCTCTGGCGGGTGGGATGGTGGGCTCCCCAATGGCGGCTCCAGGCTGGCTGGCCTTAGGCCAGTGATGGTGAACTTTTAGAGACCATGTGTGCTGGGGCAATGGTGCGTGCCCACAGAGAGGGCTCTGTGTGCCGCCTTTGGCACGTGTGCCATAGGTTCGCCACCACTGAACTAGACATTCCCAATTCCAGCAGCCGTTCCTTATATGTTTTAGCCTACAGTCCCCTGATCATCTTTGTTGCTCTTCTCTGCACTCTTTCTAGAGCCCCATCAACTTTTATATATTGTGGCGATCAAAACTGGATGCAATATTCCAAGTGTGATCTTACCAAGGCATTATAAAGTGTCACTATCTTCATGTGATCTTGAGTTCCCAAATGTTCTCAAACTTTACAGAACCTATCATTTTTTTTTTTAAAAAAAAAATACCAGACCGTCTGATCAGGAGCCAAAGTTCTGCAGCTAAAAAGAAATTGGCTGCATTTGAGTGAATTGGATTTTTTTCTTGGCGTTTCATTAAAACCCATCAATTTCCTGACTGTACTTTGAAAAACCCTGGTCTAGTTGAAATGAATCTGGCTGACCCAGCCAAGGAAAAAGAAAAAAGATACTATGAAGTAAATGATCCCTTCCCTGAACCTGCTTTCCCACAAGTTGGGAGGTCAGCCAAAATACAGGCAGTCCTCACTTAGCGACCGGTCACTTAGCGACTATGTAAAGTTACGACAGACCCCTCTCCAAAGGTACTTATGAGTCAATTTTGAACTCACAGACATACAACTCACAGACATACAATTAGGTGATCACATTTTGGACACTTGGCAACAACCAGTTCACCTTTATGGCTATTTGCAGTGTCCCAGGGTCACGTGATTGTGATTTTTGCTAGTTGCTGGTTTTTGCCTCCTTAAGCCATTGGGTAAAACAGATTCACTTAAAGACCGGCACATTCAATTAACAACCACTGCAGAAATAGTCATAAAATCAGGCATGGACACATGGTGACCTGCTTAACAACTGCAATAACTTATGATCATAACTTCAGGCTCAATTATGATCATAAATTGAGCCCCTTGTGTGATGGTCTATTGCAGGGTTCTCCAACCTTGGCAACTTTAAGACTTGTGGACTTCAACTCCCAGAATTCCTCAGTCAACATGCCTGGTCTATGGGAATGACTTTGGAACAAGGGTCTTCAAACTTGGCAACTTTAAGACTTGTGTGCTGCAGCTGCCAAAAAGGCCAGCACAGTGCTAGGCTGCATTAACAGAGGGATAGAATCAAGATCACGTGAAGTGTTAATACCACTTTACAATGCCTTGGTAAGGCCACACTTACCTAGAACTAAGGAGAAACTTCCTGACAGTTAGAACAATTAACCAGTGGAACAACCTGCCCCCAGAAGCAGTGAATGCTTCAACACTGGAAGTTTTTAAGAAGAAACTGGACAGCCATTTGTCTGAAATGGTATAGGGTTTCCTGCCTGAGCAGGGGGTTGGACTTGATGACCTCCAAGGTCCCTTCCAACTTTATTATTATTATTATTAACTACAATTGAGCCTGGAATTTCGATCACAAGTTGTTGCAGTCGTTAAGTCGAATACCACGTGAGCAGACTAGATTGCGCAAACATTTTTACCATTGACGTAAATTGAGTCACTGAGGTCGTTAAGCAAATTACAGGGTCATTAAGCAAACCGTATCATCGGTAAGTGAATCAAGCATATCCGAGGGAGGGTTTGGGCAAGAAAATGGCAAAAAAAACCACCGCAAATCACAGTCACCTGACCTAGGAATGCTGCAACCAGCCCTAAATGTGAGCTGGTTGCCAAGCACCCAAAATGTGATCACGTTACTGAGGGATGTGTATTTGTGTACAATAGTTGAAACTTTGAGGATGGATTGTAAGTAACGTTTTTGAAGTCCATTGTAACTTTGAATAGTCATTAAGCAATCAGTCATAAGTTGAGGACTACCTGTATTTAAGCTGAATTAAGCCAAAAGTGAACGCATTTCTTGTCAAAGATAGATCACGTGAAGTATTAATACCACTATACAATGCCTTGGTAAGGCCACACTTGCAATACCGCATCCAGTTTTGGTTACCACGATGTAAAAAAGATGTTGAGACTCTAGAAAGAGTACAGAGAAGAGCAACAAAGATGATCAGGGGACTGGAGGCTAAAACATATAAGGAACGGCTGCTGGAATTGGGTATGTCTAGTTTAACGAAGAGAAGGACGAGGGGGGACATGATAGCAGTGTTCCAAGATCTCAGGGGCTGCCCCAAAGAAGAGGGAGTCAAGCTATTCTCCAAAGCGCCTGAAGGCAGGACAAGAAGCAACGAGTGGAAGCAAACAAAAAAGAGAAGCAACCTAGAACTAAGGAGAAACTTCCTGACAGTGAGAACAATTAACCAGTGGAACAACCTGCCTCCAGAAGTGGTGAATGCGCCAACACTGGAAGTTTTTAAGAAGAAACTGGACAGCCATTTGTCCAAAATGGTATAGGGTTTCCTGCCTGAGCAGGGGGTTGGACTAGATGACCTCCAAGGTCCCTTCCAACTTTATCATCATCATCATCATCATCATCATCATCATCATCATCATCATCATCATCATCATTATTATTATTATTATTATTATTATTATTATTATTATTATATATTCCCAGTGCAGAGAACTCAGGCTTAAATGAGATATCTCCCTTTTTAACATGCCGTGCTTTTACATCAGGGTAAAAAGAATTCCAACCCTAGAAATCCTCTTGGGAACAAATGTTGATATTCTGTTGTTGCTGGATCCACAGGGACATAAGAAATAGGAAGGAAGGCTGATTAGATGTAAACAGCCAAGCGAGGGGAGAGGAAATCTGCAGGTAATTTGATCTTGTAAAGAGCAACTCAGCCCAGGTGGCGAAAAAGCCTGGAAGAAACATTTGAAAACATTTAAAAAGACTCTGCCGTAATGAACTCGTTGAGAGTGGAAAGCGCCTCTTGCTGTTTCCAAGATTTATTTTATTTTACAGATATTCCTCTACTTACAACCACAAATTGAGCCCAGAATTCATGTTGCTAGGTGAGAGAAATTTGTTGTCTGGTTTTATGACTTTTCTTGCCATATTTGTTAAGGGAATCACTGCAGTTGTTAAATTAGTAACGCGGTTGTTAAATGAATCTGGCTTCCCCCATTGACTTTGCCTGTCAGAAGGTCACAAAAGGGGATCACATGACCCCGCCCCAGGACACGGCAACCGTCATAAATAGGAACCAGTTGTCAGGCATCTGAACACATCCATGGGGATGCTGCAACAGCTGTGTCACTTTTTTCAGGGCATTTTCGAAGGTCATTAAACAAACTGTTGTAAGTCGAGGACTACCTGTATTTATTTATCTCTTGAATTTAAAGAGTGACTCTTTGTACATGAAAAGTGCAAGGAAAATATATTGTATTTGTCAGAGTGTGCACAATCTTATTGCGCGAGATAACCCAGGAGTAAACACAGTAAACGGTCTATAGTAAATGGTGCTTTATCTTACACTATCTACAATATCATACACCAGGAACAATATACATACATGTGCTAATACAGCAGGATCCAGCAAACCACAGTTGCAGCAGGAAACGGAAGAGAGAAAACACATCAGCAGAGCCTTCCCTTTATACAAAGGCTCTTAAAGAGACACAGACCCTGCTGAGTCATTTCCATCATTACATCTTACATCTTACATTACATAAGCTGGTTAGCTGTTAAATCATTACCTTGACAGTATTCAATCAGAACTGAATTGGAAGGGACCTTGTATCATTTCAGACAAGTGACTGTCCAGTCTCTTCCTAAAGAACTCCAATGATGGAGCACCCACAACATCTGGAGGCAAGCTGTTCCACCGGTTAATTGTTCTCACTGTTAGGAAGTTTCCCCTTAATTTCAAGTTTCTTCTTCCCTTCATTAGTTTCCACCCATTGTTTCCTGCCTTCTGGTGCTTTGGAGAATAAGTTGACCCCCTCTTCTTTGTGGCAGCCCCTCAAATACTGGAACACTGCTATCATGTCTCCCCTAGTCCTTCTTTTCTCTAGGCTAGCCATACCCAAGTCCTGCAGCCGTTCTTCATATGTTTTAGTCTCCAGGGCCCTAATCATCTTCGTTGCTCTTCTCTGCACTTTTTCCAAATCTCAATATCTTTTTTGTAACGTGGTGACCAAAACTGGATGCTGTATTCCAAGTGTGGCCTTACTAAGGGTTATAAAGCAGTACTAATAATGTACATCCTGAAGGGTCCTGTAAGTGGAACAAAAATAAATTGTTTAGCCTAACTATTGCTATCTCGCTTCTGTAATCAGCGTTTGCCTCAGGGACAAATTTCATGCAAGCATGGGAAACATGTATATGGATGGGATATACTAAAGGAGAGAATAAGGGAGTGTACAGGAATGATTGATGTCTTCCTTATAATGTAATGGCTCTGTTGCCTGATTTTCATTGGCTAACAAAGTTTATAAAGCAATGCTACTTACTTTCTAAGGTGTGGCACTTCTGGATGTACCTGCTGCCTCGCGTTCCAGATTATTTGCCACCCCGCTGTTTTGCTTGATCAAATAAAGCACTGTTTCCTCAAGAAGCCTCCGATTGAGTTGCCTGATTAGATTTTTATGGTATCTCAGATTTAAGTAAGGGCCAGGGACCTTACAGTCCCGTGATTTTGATTCTGTGCCTCTGTTTACACCTCTTGCCCCAAAGATCCCCACGTTTAAGAAGCACGCACCCCTCTGGTTTACCCATGAGGCCAATAGGACCAGAAAGGTCATCTAGTCTAGTCCAGCAGTCTCCAAACTTGGCAACTTTAATACTTGTGGACTTCAACTCCCCAAATTCTGAAGTCTACAAGTCTTAAGGTTTCCAGGTTTGGAGATCCTTGGTTCTAGTCCAATGTTTCCCAAGCTTAGGAACTTTAAGCTGGGTGGAATTTAACTCTTCCCAGCACCCAGAGGCAAACTATTGCAAGATATTGCAACACATGATAGCAGTCGTCCAGTCGAGGACAACCTGTACGGTAATCTAGAAAGAGTACAGAGAAGAGCAACAAAGATGATCAGGGGGCTGGAGGCTAAAACACATAAGGAACGGTTGCTAGAATTGGGTAGGTCTAGTTTAATGAAGAGAAGGATGAGGGGGGACAAGATAGCCGTGTTCCAATATCTCAGGGCTGCCCCAAAGAAGAGGGAGTCAAGCTATTCTCCAAAGCGCCTGAAGGCAGGACAAGAAGCAACGGATGGAAAGTAACCAAGGAGAGAAGCAACCTAGAACTAAGGAGAAACTTCCTGACAGAACAATTAACCAATGGAACTACCTGCCTCCAGAAGCGGTGAATGCTCCAACACTGGAAGTTTTTAAGAAGAGACTGGACAGCCATTTGTCTGAAATGGTATAGAGTTTCCTTCCTGAGCAGGGGGTTGGACTAGAAGACCTCCAAGGTCCTTTCCAACTTATTATTATTATTATTATTATTATTATTATTATTATTATTATTATTATTATTATTATTATTATTATTATTATTATTATTATTATTATTATTATTATTATTATCTTCCCCTTCCTATGGCTCCCTCCCAGTTTCCTTATCTCCCACCCCCCATGCAAGCTGCTGATTATGGAAAAGGAAAGGAAAGACTGAAGGCCCTTTCAATAGGCATGAGTTGATGAGCCAATTTATTCCTCTGGCAGCGAGAACACTGGGTTGCTTTATGTCTTCTGAATGCAGCCATTGCACCGGCTGCCGTGCCAAGATGCTGCCTTACCAGGAACAAAGCTTGGTGCTTCCTCAGAGTTAATTAGCTATGTCAATTGATTTCCCATATCCGGGCAGTGAGTCTGTGTGAGTCTGGGCTTAAAAGACAGAGGTGGGCTTGTCGTGCTGGATGCCATTCAGTGAGGGTAGCCGTGCCAGGATCTGGGCTCTGCCCCCCCACACACATCCCCACCCCCTTCTCTGCATTCTTAGCTTCAGATCTTTGAGTCAGTCAACAGTCAGACATTTCACACAGTCAGAAAAAAAGACGCCCATCTCCAGATGTGGAGCCACAACTGCAAGCTATACAACAATAACAAAAGACCAGCCATTCAAGAATCATAGTATTTCAGATTAAATCTCGTGTAAGGTTTTAAAACAGAGGGTTTGGGAGTTTATCAAATCTGCTGTTTAGTTCTAATGCTCACAACGATCCTGGAAACTACAGGTAGTCCTCGACTTACGACGATAATTGGGACCAGGCTTTCCATTGCTAAGCAAGGAAGTTGTTAGATGAGTTGCATTTTTTTGGTTTTTTTGCCAAGATTACAATAGAATAGAGCTGGAAGGGACCTTGGAGATCTTCTAGTCCAGCTCCCTGCTCAAGCAGGAAAACCTATACCATCTCAGACAGGTGATTGTCTAGTCTCTTCTTAAAAACCTCCAGTGATGGAGCACCCATGATTTCTGAAGGCAAGCTGTTCCACTGGTTGATTGTCCTCACTGCCAGGAAGTTTCTCCTTAGTTCTAGGTTGCTTCTCTCTTTGTTCAGTTTCCAACCATTGTTTCTCGTCCTTCCCTCTGGTGCTTCCCATCTGTGGCAGGAAGAGTCACTGCCTGTATGCTCAAAAAAGGTTCAGCTCCAGGCTATTTTCACTTTTTCTTCCGTGGGCTTTCAGCTCCCTTGGATCTGTTGTCCCTGCAGGTGAAATATGTTGTTCTCTTCAGCATCTTCCCCCTACACACACACACACATCCCCAAAAAATCAGCCTTGGCAACCTGCTAGAGGCAGTTTTGGCTGGGATCACCGCACGCAAGAGAAGAAGCAAGTCTCAAAGAGATTCACAAGTTAGGTTGAGGTTAGATGCCAAACAATGGCACCGTCGCTGTTTTGTTATATTGTCCTTGTGAACTGATGCGATGGTGCAGAAGGCCAACAGCTGTTTACAGGGCTGATAGAAGAGGTAGTGATCAGAGGTCTGCCATCAGAGGGCCCTGGAGGGAAGCTGGCATTCAAATTGAACACAGAGGACAGGAACTTAAGAGAGGAAAATTGGCAAACCCATGATAAGGAAAATTAAAGGAATGGAAAATGAACTCTCGGCAGATGGCTAAAGGAGAAGATTAGATTACTTAAGAGGGACAAAAAAAATCCCATTTTTTTAATTTTATTTATCTGTTGATTGGTTCCAATGCATCAGCTGATTCAATTGTCCAAGAAAGTTTAGATGACATACAACTTATATAAACAATAAAAAATAGAAAACAGAGAGGAATGATACCAAAAACGTCTGTACTCTTTCCTTCCTTCCTTCCTTCCTTCCTTCCTTCCTTCCTTCCTTCCTTCCTTCCTTCCTTCCTTCCTTCCTTCCTTCCTTCCTTCCTGTTTTTCTTTTCCTTCCCTCCTTCCCTTCCTCTCCTTTAATTGATTTATATAGCTGCCCAACTTATCAAAAGTTGGCTTAAAACCGAAAGTCAAACAAAATAACCCATAAGAATAAAAAAAAACCAATAGAGATAAAACTAATCAAGATCAACTATTATCAGATTCACATGTATTTCAAATGAAGGCATCGGTGCCCGAGGAGGAGTCAGGTTTTCAAGGCTTGGCAGAAGCCCACCAGGGTTGGGTACCGTCTAGTGAGCTTCTAATGGAATCCAGCAATTGTACCTCTTCTGTTCTGATGCCTGCCTTATGGAACAGCCTACACCAGGGGTCTTCAAACTTGGCCCTTTTATGACTTGTGGACTTCAACTCCCAGAATTCCTCAGCCAGCGTGTCTGGCTGAGGAATTCTGGGAATTGAAGTCCACAAGTGATAAAAGGGCCAAGTTTGAAGACCCCTGGCTTACACCTAAAGCAGGCACCATAACAGATGGGATGCAATTGCTGGATTCCATTGGATGGCATTATTTAACAGGAAGGACCTGTTAAATAGGGCACAAGCACCCTACTAGATCTTGTCGGATAGGCAGAAAGAAAAGGAAAAGTGGTCCCACAAATAACCTGGTACTGCTCCACAAAGGGCTTCATAGATGACCACCAGCACCTTGAATTGCCCTCTGCAGTCAACTCACACCCAATTAAGGAACTGAAGCAGATGCATCACCTGGATGAAGCTTGTCTTAGAAATATATGAAATATATGAAGAGACCATCGCTGGCCAACATTCGTCTTTGATTTGAATTTTTAACTCAACTAGGAAAAGATGTATTTATTATTTTATTTTATTTATATCCCCCTTTATTATTTTCATGAACAACTCAAGGCAGCAAATATATTAAATATTCCTTCTTCCTTCTATTTTCTTCACAACAATCCTGTGAGGTGAGTTGGCCTCAGAGAAAGCGATTGACCCAAAGTCACCTAGACAGCTTTGAGATCTCAGGCGAGACTAGAACTCACAGTCTCCTGGTGATTGGCCCAAAGTCACCCAGCCAGCTGTCATGCCTGAGGAGGGACTAGAACTCACAGTCTCCTGGTAATTGGCCCAAAGTCAGCCAGCCAGCTTTCATGCCTAAGGTGGGACTAGAACTCACATTCTCCTGGTGATTGGCTCACATTCTCCTGGTGATTGGCTCGCTGACTATAGGGGGCGAAATTTTGGCCCCCTCAGAGAAGGCCCGCAACTTGGGAGTCCTCCTGGATCCACGGCTGACATTGGAGGACCATCTGTCGGCCGTGACCAGGGGGGCGTTTTATCAGGTCCGCCTGATTCACCAGTTGCGACCTTTTCTGGACCGGGATGCCTTGCGCACAGTCACTCATGCTCTCGTCACCTCTCGCCTGGACTACTGTAATGCTCTCTACATGGGGCTCCCTCTGAGGAGCACCCGGAGACTCCAACTGGTCCAGAATGCGGCCG
>NW_015386401.1:2471546-2575492 GCF_001527695.2 Protobothrops mucrosquamatus | reverse complement strand
TAAAAGTAATTTTAATCGGAAACACAGCTGGCAATATTTGGTTTTTAATTCGGCTTTTATTGGGGTTTATATTTTTTGTATTTCTGTATTTTTGTATTTTGTGTATAGTATTTGTTTTTTAATATGCTGTGAACCGCCCTGAGTCCTATGGGAGAAGGGCGGTATACAAATTAAATTAACATTAACATTAACATTAACAAAGTCATCCAGCCAGCTTTCATGCCTAAGGTGGGACTAGAACTCACATTCTCGTGGTGATTGGCTCAAAGTCATCCAGCCAGCTGTCATGCCTAAGGAGGGACTAGAACTCACATTCTCGTGGTGATTGGCTCAAAGTCATCCAGCCAGCTGTCATGCCTAAGGAGGGACTAGAACTCACAGTCTCCTGGTGATTGGCTCAAAGTCACCCAGCCAGCTGTCATGCCTAAGGAGGGACTAGAACTCACATTCTCGTGGTGATTGGCTCAAAGTCATCCAGCCAGCTTTCATGCCTAAGGTGGGACTAGAACTCACATTCTCGTGGTGATTGGCTCAAAGTCACCCAGCCAGCTGTCATGCCTAAGGTGGGACTAGAACTCACATTCTCGTGGTGATTGGCTCAAAGTCATCCAGCCAGCTGTCATGCCTAAGGAGGGACTAGAACTCACAGTCTCCTGGTGATTGGCTCAAAGTCACCCAGCCAGCTTTCATTCCTAAGGAGGGACTAGAACTCACAGTCTCCTGGTGATTGGCTCAAAATCGCCCAGCCAGCTGTCATGCCTGAGCAGGACTAGAATTCACGTCTCCTGGTTTCTAACCTGGTGCCTTACTCACTTGAACAAACTGAAGTTAATTTGTGTCCTCCAAAACTGACCCATGTACCTCAATTGGAACCCATGTTACTCGTCTCTTCTCATTTTTCTTCATAGAGGTTGATTTGGATTGGATTTAAGAAAAGTCCTTCTGCTTATTTCCAAAAATAAGAGGAAATGTTTTCTTCCACCGTTTTCAGAGCTCAGAATCTACAGGAGGCTTGTCATAAACCGGAAGGATTGATATACATAGTCTGATCTTCTTAGATATTTTTAGAATTAGTAGTAATATCATTTGTATTCTTTTTTTTCCAATCTGCTCTACAAACCCTAACTTGTCTGTATAAATCATGAAGTTATTAAACTTTCAAAGCAGGAAAAGGATACGAGTAAACCAGAATATCAAAGAGAAGATATTGCAAAGCAAAAAGCTGCAAGTCAGTCGAAAGGATGCCAAAAAAAAAAAAACCAACCCTAAAAAAAACCTCAAGCTCATGTTTCAATACAATAACGGGAAATTTTAATTTATCTGAGCTGTCTGTGGAAGTTGCCAGATGATTGAATATGAACAATGAGTGGGGGGGGGGAAAGCCATCCGTTTTCAATTTTATTTTTGATTTATGCTCGGCAGATTCTTACCCCGTTGTGTTACACTGTCATTTTTCTTCCTCTTTGCCCCTGTCCTGCATGCCGATTGAAGATGCTGTTTTCGCAAGGGTCAAGCCAACACAGACAATGAAGAACGACAGACACGCAAGCATAAAACCTCCATCTTTAATTACCACTATTAAAGACAGGGAAGAAAAGACAGCGTTCTTTGAAGAAATAGCTATTAGTGCTTTACGGTAGAGAGAAAAAAGGCCATTTCCAATGGATCCTGCTGGATTTGGACAATCTCTGCTTTCTCGTTTGGTTTAACTGAAACCGGTGCGTTAAGAATGAGAGGAACCCAGGAAGCTGCTATAAATAAATGGATCACTGGCCCATTCAGCCAAATATATCCAGGATGGATGAACAATGGGTATTTCAGGATGAAAGTTTGCAACCTTGCAGGGGATGCCAAGATCTGGAGCCCTTCTCCATACAAAGCAAGTGTTTCCCCTGTAAATTATTGCAATCAAGGCTACCCTGCTTTCTTTCGTTCAGACATACATTTTTCTGATGGAGGCTTTAAAGTGCCAGTGTCAGATTTTGGCTTAATGTCATGGTTCCGATAGATCAGTGGTGGCGAACCTATGGCACGGGTGCCAGAGGCGGCACTCAGAGCCCTTTCTGTGGGCACGCGTGTCGTCGCCCCAGTCCTGGGCCTTCAGCTGGGTTTTCTAAAACCTTTTCGCTTTAGGCCTCCGCTGCCGTGTGGGAAAAAAAAAGGTTCAATCAATCAGTCAATTTCAACTTCTCGCGGGGAAAAAAGATCTTGCAAAGTTGGAATTGATTGATTGAACTTTTTAGTCCCACCCAGTCTGCCGTTACCACTGTAGCCACGCCCACCCAATGGGACATGCCCACCCAATGGGCCACGCTCACCCGGCACCCGACGATGCATAAGTGGGTTTTGGATTGCCATTTGGGCACTCCATCTCTAAAAGGTTCGCCATCACTGTGATAGATGAAACTCTTCAAAGAACTTCGAGGCATTGTTTACCTTAAAGCAGGGGTATCAAACTCAATTTCACTGAGGGCCGCATAAGCATTGCGGTTGCCCGGGGGGGGGGTGGGGGGGTGGCCAGAGTGGGTGCAGCCTACTGGGTGGGTGTGGACGGAGTGGATGTGGCCTACTGGGTGGGCGTGGCCAGTTCTACATCATTTGCGTCAAGGGTGCCTATGGGGGCCTGGGCAGGAGTGGGACAGATCTGAGGGTCTCTGGCAGAAGGGGGTAGGACCGGGGCAAGTGCCAAGGCATGGTCCACCAAGGCAAGTGTCAAGATGGCCACCACAAAATTGTACATTGGCCCCAGGCTGGCCTGGGCCAGGGCCCAGGCAGCGGGGGCCATTCCCTCACGGTTTCCAGGATGGCTTCGCGGGCCACATGAAACCACTTTACGGGCCGCATCTGGCCCCCGGGCCTTGTATTTGACATGTCTGCCTTAAAGAATTTTATTCAAGCAGCAACACGTCTGCACGTACATAGTCCAAGCCAAAATCTGACTTCCCCTCCCCTAAGCACATAGTATCAAAGCACAATTCCCTCCTCTAACTAACGGTCATAAATCACATTCTCCAATTAGTTTGAAATGCTGGCTTTCCCACCAGTTCTTCAACCCGCCATGTCTTATCATCTCTTATTACAAAAAACCTTGGTTCCCACCCTTATACAGTATTGTTATGTCTAACTAAACTCCCAAGCCCCCAGTATCATCTAATTCTCACTCTAAGACTAAAGCATAAAATACAGGAAAATGGCTGCATCTCCATATGTTGTCAAAGCAAGAACATTCGATGTTAGCAGCGTTGACAGCCAGATTATCCCAACAGGAACTCTTTCTTATTTCTTCTTTTGGTGAAAGAACTTTGCCTTTTAGCTCAGATAGTCCTTGACATACGACTGGAATGGAGCCAGCCCATTAGGGTCATAGGTCATAAGGGTTTCGTTTGCTAAGCAAAGTGGTGGTTGAGTGAGTTGCACCCAACAAAACAACCTTGTTTTGCTATGGTTGTTAAATGAATCACTGCAGTTGTTAAGTGAGTCAAAGGGTTGCTAAGCAAATCCAGCTTCCCCATTTGACTACGCCTGTTGGAAGCTGGCTGAAAAGGTTGCAGATATAATAATAATAATAATAATAATAATAATAATAATAATAATAATAATAATAAATTATTATTATTATTATTATTATTATTATTATTTCAACCTTCCCTGGAACCTCCAGTAGATCAGGTTGGGGGACGAGTCCGTCCTTTGGGATATGGTAAAGTCTGTTTACCGACAGGTCAGAGAAGAATTTTTGAAGGTCACAACGAGCATTCACCGCTTCTGGAGGCAGGTTGTTCCACTGGTTAATTGTTCTAACTATCAGGAAGTTTCTCCTTAGTTCTAGGTTGCTTCTCTCCTAGATTAGTTTCCATCTGTTGCTTCTTGTCCTGCCTTCAGGCGCTTTGGAGAATAGCTTGACTCCCTCTTCTTTGTGGCAGCCCCTGAGATATTGGAACACTGCTATCATGTCCCCCCTCGTCCTTCTCTTCATTAAACTAGACATACCCAATTCCAGCAGCCATTCCTTGTATTTTTTAGCCTCCAGTCCCCTAATCATCTTTGTTGCTCTTCTCTGTACTCTTTCTAGAGTCTCAGCATCTTTTTTACATCGTGGTGACCAAAACTGGATGCCATATTCCAAGTGTGGCCTTACCAAGGCATTGTAAAGTGGTATTAACACTTCATGTGATCTTGATTCTATCCCTCTGTTAATGCAGCCTAGCACTGTGTTGGCCTTTTTGGCAGCTGCAGCACACGGCTGGCTCATATTTAAATGATTGTCCACTAGGACTCTGAGGTCCCTCTCACAGTTACTACTATTGAGCAAGGTGATGGTGATTATGGGACGTAAATATATGTCAGTGGCCAAGAGGTCAAATTTGGATCACATGACCATGGGGATGCTGAGACAGTTGTAAGGACCTTACAACATTATGACTTTGGAGGGTGGAGGAATATTGCCAGTTTAACTATACCGTTTCAGCGGGATTTTCCCTAGATCTTGCCTTATATAAGGAACCATCTCAACTAACCAACCAAGAAAGCAGAACTCTTGAAGCAGGCATTGTCTCAAAAGGAAACTTTTTTTTTACTGTTTGATTGATTTTCTAATTTTACATTTAAGTATTTAAAAAGCAACGTGGCGGCTGAGTTAATCGAAAATTCAATGACATACAAGTATCTTTAGTACCATATTAAGTATTTCCTCTCTTTTCCCTATAGTATTTACTGTCTCATGTTTAAACTAATGCAATTCTTATTATATCAATTAAATAAAAATAGCATTCTTACATTTATCAATAATTTTTAGCTTATACATATCCTGGTTATTTTAACATTCAGTCTTTATAGACCAGTGGTGGCGAACCTCTGACACGCGTGCCAGAGACGGCACTCAGAGCCCTCTCTGTGGGCACGTGCGCCATGCCCCGGAGATGGCAACCATCCCTCTTCAACCAGCCGCCCACTAACTCGCCAAGGTCCCACATGGCTGCATGCATCCCAACACCCATGCGCTCGCTGGCCTCTGTGTGCAGGGGCCGATGGTGTCAGGCAGCAACCGCCCCGGCCCCTGCCTCGCCTTGCCCTGTGACAATGGCACCCCCGACCTGCCTCGCCTTGCCTCGCCTCACCCCGCAGGATGAGCCTCCTGCCCACTGCCCCACCTGCCAGAGACCCCCTGGATCTCCCCCAACCCTGCCCAGCCCCCACAGGCATCCCTCCCCACGAGCAACATTGAGGTGATCATGCCCACCTTGGCCACACCCACCCAATCTGCCATGATCACCACAGCCACGCCCATCCAGTGAGCCACGCCCACCTGGCACCTGGCAATAAATAAGTGGGTTTTGGGTTGCAGTTTGGGCACTCGGTCCCTAAAAGGTTCGCCATCACTGTTATAGACAATCAATGTCCTAATTAGTTTTGCCCAATTTTTAGTTTCCCATTAATATTTAGATTTAACATTTAATATTTACAATTTCCAAGTTTTAAGTGACCAAAGTTCCCTCAAAAGGAAACTTTTTATTAGGGGTTAGTGACAGTAGGGAAATCAAGGCAAGATCTGGGGAAAATCCTGCTTAAACAGTATAGTTAAACCGGCAATATTTCTCCTCCCGCTAAAGTCATAATGTCCATTTGAAATCCAGCCAATCCACAGGTGGCATGATGTTCGGGTAACTGGCACAGTTGGCAGGCATCTCAAGATCTTCTCTAGCTTTCGTTTCTCTGTAACTGTCTCCCTGATAAGGGAGACACATTCCTTTCTCAACTGGATAGAGGCAGGAGAAGGAATTGGGTATGTCTAGTTTAATGAAGAGAAGGACGAGAGGGGACATGATAGCAGTGTTCCAATATCTCAGGGGCTGCCACAAAGAAGAGGGAGTCAAGCTATTCCCCAAAGCGCCTGAAGGCAGGACAAGAAGCAATGGGTGGAAACTGATCAAGGAGAGAAGCAACCTAGAACTAAGGAGAAATTTTCTGACAGTGAGAAAAATTAACCAGTGAAACAACCTGCCTCCAGAAGTGGGGAATGCTCCAACACTGGAAGTTTTTAAGAAGAGACTGGACAGCCATTTGTCTGAAATGGTATAGGGTTTCCTGCCTGAGCAGGGGGTTGGACTAGATGACCTCCAAGGTACCTTCCAACATCATCATCATCATCATTATTGCACAAGAGTAATAATAATAATAATGATAAAGTTGGAAGGGACTTGGGGATGCTGAGACAGTTGTAAGCTTGAAGACCAGTCATAACTAAGTTTTTTCAGTATTGTTGTAGCTTCAAATGGTCACTAAAGGGATGATTGTAAGTCGAGGACTTCCTCTAAGCTTGTATTCCTAATTCTAATACGGTTCTCGAATGGCATCTATTCAGCATCGTCCTTATTAGGCCTCCTCCCCAGCCCAGAAGGGATGGGAATGTGTAAATAGAGCGTTTTTCGTGAACTCTCCTTAATCTTTTTAGAGTTTTGCAAATTGATTATGTTCCATATCAACACAGAGTGCAAAAGAAGAATGCAAATGAAGGGTACACAAAACGTTTCGTGCGGATCAAGAAGACTCTGTGCCAGGGGCAAGCTTTTTGCAGCTCGGAGGAAATAAAAAGTATTTCCCCATATTTTCAGTGGAGAAAGAAAGAAAGAATGCAGGGGCCTTGGCCGTGATAGAAAGAAGAGGGTCAGGGTGTTTGGTCCCTTGTTCCATGTCACTGCAGAAAAATAAAATAAAATCGGTAAATTTGCCCTTTTTGACTCCTAACATATTTTTTTTTACTTCTTTATATATAGGGTTAGGGTTAGGATTTTTTAAAATAACGTTCTTAGTATTTAGCAAAACCCAGCATGTTGTCTGGGTTCATGTATTTAAAAAACAACAACGAATAATAATGATCATAAACAATATGTTAATTAATCGCTCAATAGTCTTCTTACTAGTATATATTCAGTGTTACATGTCACATTCCTTTCTCTCTAACTCGTTTTTCTAACCATTGATAAAAATTACCCCATGTTCTAAAATACACTGAATCTTCTTTCTCTTTTATATATGTTTTTTTAATTCTTGTTTTTCAGAAAGGACCTGCTGAAACATTTGCCACTGTGATGTGAGGGCTACTTGAAGTTGGCAGTAAGATCTCCGGGCATTGCAAAGGAAGGTGTGAGAGTCAGACATGTTCTGTCAGTCACCCTTTGGCCATATACCCGTCACGTGCAGACGCTCTGAAAATGCAGTCGCTCCATGGAAATTGGGTGGGTTTTTTTTCCGTCAGCGTTGAGTTGTGTCAGTTTAGTTGAGCCAAGAATTGAGCATGCTTCACTGGTGACTGGCAGGATCATTCTGGATTTGTGTGCAGGTGTGTGTGGGGGTTTGTGTCTTTGAGTCAGTGTTGGCTCCTGGCAACTGTTTGGGTCAATCTCTACAGTATACTTGGCAAGGTTTTTCCAGAGTGGTTTTCCGTTGCCTCCTTCCTAGGACTGGGGACAGAGAGAAAGGGAATGGCCCAAAGTCAATCAGCTGGCTTTGTGCCTAAGGCAGGACTAGAACTCACACTCTCCTGGTGACTGGCCCAAAGTCACCCCATTGGCATTCATGCCTAAGGCAGGACTAGAACTCTCAGCCTCCTGGGGATTGACCCACAATCATCCAACCTGCTTTCATGCTTAAGACGGGACTAGAACTCATGGTCTCCTGGTGATTGACCCACAATCGTCCAACCGGTTTTCATGCTTAAGGCGGGATAGAACTCATAGTCTCCTGAGGATTGGCCGAAAGTCACTCAGCTGGATTTCATATCTAAGGCGGGACTAGAACTCACAGCCTTCTGGTTTCTAAGGTGGTGCCTTAAACACTACATCGAACTTCTAGATTACATGGACACATATTTGGGGAGGCATTTTTTTTTCCTGGTAACTCTTCAAGGAGCGGTTGTGGCATCCTTTTGCATCTTCTTCTCATCAACATTCAGTTTTTCTTTCTTTGTTCGTCATCCTTTCTGTTTCAAGTTGTCAGCACTGAGCATCACAAGAAGAATAGAATAGAATAGAATAGAATAGAATAGAATAGAATAGAATGGAATGGAATGGAATGGAATGGAATGGAATGGAATAGAATAGAATAGAATAGAATAGAATAGAATAGAATAGAATAGAATAGAATAGAATTTGGAAAGAATAGAATTTGGAAAGAATAGAATAGAATGGAATTTAGAAAGAATAGAATAGAATAGAATAAAATAGAATAGAATAGAATAGAATAGAATTTGGAAAGAATAGAACAGAATGGAATTTAGATTAGAATAGAGTAGAGTAGAGTAGAGTAGAGTAGAGTAGAGTAGAGTAGAGTAGAGTAGAGTAGAGTAGAGTAGAATGGAATTTAGATAGAATAGAATAGAATAGAATAGAATAGAATAGAATAGAATGGAATTTAGATAGAATAGAATAGAATAGAATAGAATAGAGTAGAGTAGAGTAGAGTAGAGTAGAGTAGAGTAGAGTAGAGTAGAGTAGAATAGAATAGAATAGAATAGAATGGAATAGAATAGAATAGAATTTAGATAGAATAGAATAGAATAGAATAACAGAGTTGGAAGGGACCTTGGAGGTCATCTAGTCCAACCCTCACCCAAGCTTGAGACCCTACACTGCCCAAGAAGAAAACCCAACAGTGAAGGAAGTCAGATGTGTTGCTTTTCAGCTTAGCATTTAATTTTTTTTAATTGAACCTATTTCTCTGCCACCCCCATCATAAAGAACACGTTACAGGTAGTCCTCAACTTACAACCATTGGTTTAGTGGCTATTCGAAGTTACAACGGCACTGAAGAAAGTGACTTATGACTATTTTTTTACACTTACAACCGTTGCAGCGTTCCCAGGGACACATGATCAGAATTTGGGCACGGCAACCGGCCTGTATTTATAACAACCACACGCCCCCCCCAGGTCATGTGATCACCATTGGTAACCTTCCCAGCCTTCCCTTCTCCAACCTTCCGACAAGCAAAGTGAATGGGGCAAGCCAGACTTGCTTAATGACCTCGTGATTCATTTAACAAGTGCAGTGATTCACTTAACGACTATGGCAAAAATAGTCGTAAATGGAGCAAAGCTGGCTTGCTTAACGACAGAAATGTTGGACTCAGTTGTGGTTGTAGGTTGAATACTACCTGTACCTACACCTGAACAGGTAGTCCTTGACTTACGACTGATTGCTTAGCAACCATTTGAAGTTATGACAGACCTCTCCGTGGCTACTTAAGACCTGGTTTCAAAGGCCGCAACCCCCCCATGGTCATGTGATCAAATTTTAGGTGCTCCCCAGGATGTTTGCAGAGTCCTGCGATCCCTTGACCACAATTTAGGACTGTTTTTTTCCCCAAAACGCAGCATTTACTTCTGTTTTCCGGCAAAAACGCCCCATTGCAAACAGTAGATTTGCTTTTTGATGTCCACAAAAAAGGGTTTGTGGAATTGGGCCTGGTAATTTGATAAGCCACTTTCCAACTATTGGGACCTATGACTGTAACAGGCAGGTTCCATTATAACGGTGATGGCGAACCTTTTAGAGACCAAGTGCCCAAACTGCAACCCAAAACCCACTTATGCATTGTTGGGTGCCGGGTGGGTGTGGCCCATTGGGTGGGTGTGGCCCACTGGCTGGGCGTGGCCCATTGGGTGGGCGTGGCTGCGGTGGTAACGGCAGACTGGGTGGGACTAAAAAGTTCAATCAATCAATTCCAACTTTGCAAGATCTTTTTTTTTCCCGCGAGAAGTTTGAACTGATGATTGAACCTTTTTTTTTTGCACACGGCGGCGGAGGCCTAAAGCGAAAAGGTTTTATAAAACCCAGCTGAAGGCCTAGGACTGGGGCGACGGCGCGCGTGCCCACAGAGAGGGCTCTGCGTGCCGCCTCTGGCACCCGTGCCATAGGTTCGCCACCACTGCATTATAAGAATGTTGGGGATTACCTGTGCAACAGCCCTGTAAGTCATACAAAAGACAACCTTATTTGAGATTATTTTAAAAAAGATAAATAAAATATGGATAAATAAGATGGCAGCATCAGTCAAGGGAAAGGCCTCTGAAACAGTCAGTCTTCAAAAGTTTCTAAGAGACCCACAAAGAGGGAGCCAATCCTGATCTCTGTATAAATATATAAAGATTGCTAAATGAATATAAATTTAAGATATTAATGCATCTTAATACAAATATGCAAATTTGCTGAATAAATATACATTTACGGTATTAATACATATTAGTAATATGCAAATTTGCTCAATAAATATAAACTTAAGGTATTAATGCATGTTAATAGACGTGTATAAATTTGCTCGAAAAATAAAGATAAATACATCTCTGCAGGGAAGCTGTGTCATGTCACAAGAAGCAGGGCCTCCTTGCCTGTTCTTTAGAATAACAGAGTTGGAAGGGACCTTGGAGGTCATCTAGTCCAACCCCCTGCTCAGGCAGGAAACCCTATACCATTTCAGACAAATGGCTGTCCAGTCTCTTCTTAAAAACTTCCAGTGTTGGAGCATTCACAGCTTCTGGAGGCAGGTTGTTCCACTGGTTAATTGTTCTCACTGTCAGGAAATTTCTCCTTAGTTCTAGGTTGCTTCTCTCCTTGGTTAGTTTCCATCTGTTGCTTCTTGTGCTGCCTTCAGGTGCTTTGGAGAATAGCTTGACTCCCTCTTCTTTGTGGCAGCCCCTGAGATATTGGAACACTGCTATCATGTCCCCCCTCGTCCTTCTCTTTGTTAAACTAGACATACCCAATTCCAGCAACCGTTCCTTATATGTTTTAGCCTCCAGTCCCCTAATCATCTTTGTTGCTCTTCTCTGTACTCTCCCTGAACTCGGATAGAAGTTCAACGGATGGAAATTAATCAACTTTATTATTATTATTATTGTTGTTGTTGTTGTTGTTATTATTATTATTATTATTATTATTATTATTATTATTATTATTATTAACTTGGAACCTGCCCAAATCGTGAGATTCACATTCTCTTCCCTCTAGGTCAGTGTTGGCGAACCTATGGCATGGATGCCAGAGGCGGCACTCAGAGCCCTCTCTGTGGGCACGCGCACCGTCGCCCCAGTCCTAGGCCTTCAGCTGGCTTTTATAAAAGCTTTTCGCTTTAGGCCTCCACCGCTGTGTGCCAAAAAAAAAAAAAAGGTTCAATCAATCAGTCAATTTCAACATCTCGTGGGAAAAAAAAGATCTTGTAAAGTTGGAATTGATTGATTGAACTTTTTAGTCCCACCCAGCCTGCCGTTACCACCGCAGCCACGCCCACCCAATGGGCCACACCCACCCAATGGGCCACACCCACCCGACACCCGATGATGCATAAGTGGGTTTTGAGTTGCAGTTTGGGCACTCGGTCTCTAAAAGGTTCGCCATCACTGCTCTAGGTCAATCTGGGATAGCAAAGTCACAAAGCTAATTTCCTGAGCTACGGAGGAGCCATTCCTAAGTGGAGACACAAGGGGACTATTCAGTCCAGAAGGACATATTTTTTAAAAAATAGAAAAGAACCACCCTGCGTTCGTGTTGTGAATTCTCAAATGAGAAGCACTTGAGCAGAGAATGGACTAATGTGGCTCTTTTCAGATACGACAGAGTTCAATTTGCAAGCGGGGTTGCATGGCATGACAATTAAGGAGATCCAGAGTTGGTTTGAAAACAGTATCCAAGAGGGCTCTTCAGCAATTCCTCATTAAAACGGGGAGTAGGAACGGAGTGGGGAGGGGGGTGGCCCAAGGTTCAGTTCCGTAGCCTCTTTTTTGTGCTCCTTTTTCTTAATTGCTCGGCTGAAGAGGTGGAGGAAACGCTTCTCAAACCTGCAGACAGAAACAACGTTCAAAACAGCCCCTCCTGCCTTGGGTAAAATGTGCTGCAAAATTCACAGCGTGCAATTTGCAAATGCAATTTCTCCATGAAGGAAGCAGCAATTAAATATGCAGGTGTACGAACGGGAGGATCCCTGATCTGAGGATGGTGCTTTTCAAACAATTTTGGAACAGGAGTGATATGCAAACCAGATATGAGTCAGAAGTACGTTGGATGGGGCTGCTAAAAAGGGACCTAAGACAGTTTCCGGATGGATAAAAATTTATTCAAGTAGAATATAATAATAATAATAATAATAATAATAATAATAATAATAATGATGATGATGATGATGATGATGATGATGATGATGATGATGATGATGATGATGATGATGATGATAAAGTTGGAAGGGACCTTGGAGGTCATCTAGTCCAACCCCCTGCTCAGGCAGGAAACCCTATACCATTTCAGACAAATGGCTGTCCAGTCTCTTCTTAAAAACTTCCAGTGTTGGAGAATTCACTGCTTCTGGAGGCAGGTGGTTCCACTAGTTAATTGTTCTAATTGTCAGGAAGTTTCTCCTTAGTTCTAGGTTGCTTCTCTTTTTGGTTAGTTTCCACCCATTGCTTCTTGTTCTGCCTTCAGGCGCCTTGGAAAATAGCTTGACTCCCTCTTCTTTGTGGCAGCCCCTGAGATATTGGAACACTGCTATCATGTCCCCCCTCGTCCTTCTCTTCATTAAACTAGACATACCCAATTCCAGCAACCTTTCCTTATATGGTTTAGCCTCCAGTCTCCTAATCATCTTTGTTGCTCTTCTCTGTACTCTTTCTATAGTCTCAACATCTTTTTTACATCGTGGTGACCAAAACTGGATGCAGTATTCCAAGTGTGGCCTTACCAAGGCATTGTAAAGTGGTATTAATACTTCACGTGATCTTGATTCTATCCCTCTGTTAATGCAGCCTAGCACTGTGTTGGCTTTTTTGGCAGCTGCATCACACTGCTGGCTCCTATTTAAGTGATTGTCCACTAGGACTCGGAGTTCCCTCTTGCAGTTACTACTATTGAGCAAGGTACCCCCTATACTATACCTGTACATTTGGTTTTTCTTGCCTAAATGTAGAACCTTACTTTTTTCACCATTGAATTTCATTTTGTTACTGTGTCATGTATTCCGACCTGTGTCCCTTTGGCATCTGTGAGTTAATCCTAATATGTCCTGTCTTAGACTTTGGGTGGGGTATGTAGATTTTAGGTGTCTTTGTCTTCCTAAGCTTCTAGCTCCAACCTTCCTGGATTTACATCTGCATTTCTATAGAGCTGGTTTCTGCTTGGTGGAGGGAGACAGAAAAACTGGGCATGCTTTTCTGCCTCTTTTAAGATCCTATGAGGAAATATATATTTTTGCCCTTTTAATATTTCCTTCTCTTGGGGGCTGACTTCCCACATTATTAAATTTTGGACTTTGAAGAAGCAGGATAGGAATTGAGACTTTTGAAGTTTGGTGTTTTGGAGAAGATCATGGACAGACAAGAAAACAAACTGACAGATCAGGGGGTCTCCAGACTTGACAATTTTAAGATTTGTGGACTTTAACTCCCAGATTTCTTCATGCTGGCTGAAGAAGTTGCGAATTGAAGTCCACAAGTCTTAAAGTTGCTAAGTTTGGAGACCCCTGTGATGGATCACTGAACAAATCGGCCCAGACTTCTCATCCAAGGCAGAGATGACCAGATTCAAATTATAGTTAGTCCTTGACTTTCAACCACAATTGGGATTAGAATTTTTGTTGCTAAGCAGGGCAGTTGTTAAGGGCTGTGGCAGTTATAACTGCGAGGACCAATCATAAATCATTGTTTTCACTTAACAACTGCCTTGCAATTTTGGACTCAAGTCATAAAAGGGCCAAAAGTGACTGTAAGTCGAGGACTACCTGTACTCAGGGGTAAACTGCCTGTCTATGGAGGCTCTAATTTCACCCGCACCAGCCATCGCAAAGCTAAAGCCGTTTGTCCAGAAAGGTATACTATAGGTGTCCTGCTTGAGCAGGGGGTTGGACTAGAAGACCTCCAAGGTCCCTTCTAACTCTATTATATTATTACTGTTACTGTAATTTTTCTCAGTTTGCAAAAAAGAATCTCACCGCCTAACAAGCTTGCCCTTAAGCCTCCTGGAAATTTATTCTGCAATTTTGCATCGTTGTTATTGCTGCGTAACTCCGCTTTAAATACCGTCCTGATTTTCTCACCGCTGCGCGGCTACCGCCACCTAGTGGAGAACGACAGGTGACGCAACCTACAATTTTGGATTTTATATGTATATATTTTTTCAGATCTTTTCCGTCGTGTCTCTTTAAGAGTTTCCAGGGCTTCAGGAAACCGGAAGCGTAGATGGCACGAGGCGAGTTTCTCCTGCTCTTTGCTTCTGTTCCTGATTCTCTATCTTGTTCTCCTGCCTGGATGGGAGAGAATAAGAAATATTTCTAAGAAACGGGCTGTATCGATGTCATTTTCGGTGTCTGCTCCTCTCTGCAAAGTTTGGAGGTCAGTATGAAAAGCCGGTTGCTTTTTGTGCATGCAATTGCTTAGGCCAGAGGTCTTCAAACTTGGCCCTTTTATGACTTGTGGACTTCAACTCCCAGAATTCCTCAGCCGTTGGAGTCCACAAGTCGTAAAAGGGCCAAGTTTGAAGACCCCTGGCTTAGTCAAAAGAACTGTTGCTTAAATCTCCATGCTGGAAAGGAGGGGAAAGGTTGGATCTAGATCAGTGTTTTTCAAGCTTAGCAACTTTAAGAGGAGTGGACATCAATTCCCAGAATTCCCCAGCCGGCCCTGTTGAATTCTGGGAGTTGAAGTCCACACCACTTAAAATTGTCAAGCTTGAAAAACATTGATTTGGGGACTAAATTCCTGGTTAGAGCTCGCACACAATAAACAGGAAAAGATCTATATATTGTGTTGTGAGAAGCTGGCATATCTCTGAATACTAGGATGATTTTTATCTTCAAAGATAGCTTAGAAACGATTTAAATAAATTAAAACTGGCCCCCTGACAGACACAACTCTGCAGGGGGAAAAAAGATTTCCTGGGGGTAAAATCCTGGTAAAGATTGTGACTCTGTTCATACTAATGTTAAAGCCTAACCTTTAGATCAGTGTTTCTCAACCTTGACAATTTTAAGGCATGTGGACTTCAACTCCCAGAATTCCACAGCCAGCATTGCTGGCTGTGGAATTCTGGGAGTTGAAGTCCACATGCCTTAAAATTGTCACCGTTGAGAAACACTGCTTTAGATCTTTTGCCATTAAGGTGTTAATGGTTTAATTAAAATATTAATTCAGTTTAAAGCCTAATTAAAAATAATGTTTTTAAACCCTGGCTTAAGACTAAATATAATAAGTGGGTGGCTTCATAAATCACACAGATTTTTTTTTAAAGCCTATCTACCTAGTTATTCTAGGCCAGGGGTAGGCAACCTTGGCTCTTTTATGATTCTTTTATGCTGGCTCCGGAATTCTGGGAGTTGAAGTCCACGAGTCATAAAAGAGCCAAGGTTGCCTACCCCTTGCCTAGGCAGATGTGTGGACTTCAGTTCCCAGAATCCTTAGCAGAGACTTGGTTGTGCTAGTTGGGGAATTTTGGGAACTGAAGTTCAGATATGTGGAGGACAAAAACTATACTAAAATGAACAGCCTGCATTATTGGCTAGGCCCAGATATCCTACTACTGGTAATCCACAATGTGGTTAGTTTTATTTTAGCATTAGCGTATCATATAAAAACAGCTGCTGCAGCTTTGTAAATCGTGGTTTAGAGCTTACCAGGCTGTATAAATCCAGTTACTTGTGATTTAATTCAATAAGCTATAACCGCATGCTACATCTCTAGAGTTTGACTCTTTTTTTTGGAATTACTTTAATTAAAATATCCTTGATTAGCTTTAACAACTTACTACGACATGTTGTGCTGCAAAATAATGTTTGAGTAGGATGATTTTAAAAAAAATTAGAACTGAGATAAAATGGGGAGGCCAGCAGTAAAAATAAAAACCTCATATAATTCTACAAATAAAATTCAATTGTTTTTATTGTTATTAGGTCTATTTGCACTATATGTTGAATAGTTCCGCCTTCACAGAGCCCAGCATGGATCACTCTTTATATTGCTCTTTAATGGCTTTTGTTTATTTACTTATTTACCCACTTATGTCCTGCTTTTATTATTTTTTAAAAAAACTCAAGGCAGCCTACATTGTGCCTACCATTTACCATTGTGCCTACATTGTGCCTACCCCATTGTGCCTACCACATCAACCCTGTGAGGTGGATTGGGCTGAGACAGAGAGACTGGTCTACCCAGCCAGCTTTCATGCCTAAAGCGAGACTAGAACTCACTGTCTCCTGGTAATTGGCCCAGGATCACCCAGCCAGCTTTCATGCCTGAAATGAGACTAGAACTCACCATCTCCCAGTTTCTAACCTGGTGCCTTAACTACTAGGCCACATTGATTTAATACAGGGGCCTTCAAACGTGGCCCTTTTATGACTTGTGGACGTCAACTCCCAGAATTCCTCAGCCAGGCACGCTGGCTGAGGAATTCTGGGAGTTGACGTCCACAAGTCATAAAAGGGCCAGGTTTGAAGATGTCTGATCTAATATTACAGTCAATACTTTAAAGTATAAAATGACAATTATCCAAACTGGATGTAACACTAAAACCTGCTTAAATCACAGGGCCACATCCAATTTTAGGTTTAAACTCACTGAGGGTTTATTGTTAAAGACTTAAAAGGAGTCAACATATTTCAATTACGGTTCCAATAATTATTCCATGACCGTACATTCCTAGTACAAGTCCAGTTTCTGCCTTAAAACTATTGTTCACTTAATTGTGGTTCTCCATAGAAATGCAATTTTATTTGTTTATTTGTTTACTTTGATCCATTTAGGTCAGGGGTCCCCAACCTATGGGCTGTGGCCCACTACCGGGCCTCTTGGCCAGCGGGCTGCAGAAATGGCTGGCCGGTACGTGCGTGCGCACCCCCCACTTGTGCTAGCGCCTGCGGCCATGTTTGCACATATGCATGGGCGCGAATGGGGCTGCTAGCATCAGAGGGGTGTGCGCAGCCTGTTGCATATGCGCAAACGGGGCCACTAACACTGAGCAGGTGTGCGCGGCCCATTTGCACATGCATGAACGGGGCTGCTAGGGCCGTGCCGGTGCGCACAGCCCCATCTGCGTGCGTGTGCGAACTAACTTGGAAGCTGCTCTCCTTCCCTCCAGGCCGCAAGCCCGGAAAGATTGGAGATCTCTGATTTAGATGGATGGCTGTCCCACTACAGCAACTCTGAGCAGCTAACAAAGCTAAACGTCAATAAATGATAAACCATAGTTCAAATGTGGAATGGGTGTTTGTTACTTCTTAGTATGTCCAATCAAATCCAGCAGGCAGGATTTGGACTTAATTTGGAAGGCCAGAATAGAGAGAGGCTATAAGTAGTCTACAGCAGGGGTCCCCAGCGTTTCCGGGCTCACAGCCCGGAGGGAAGGAGAGCAGCTTCCAAATTGGTGCGTGCATGTGTGCACACGCAAACAGGCCCACACATTCTGGTGCGGCTCTAGCGGCTCCGTTCATGCATGCGCAAATGGGCTGTGCACACTCGCCCGGCGCTAGCAGCCCCATTCACACCCGCATGCATGCACAAACGGCCCCGGGCGTAAGTGTGAGTGGGGGGAATGCACGCACATGCATGCACACACCAGCCAGCGATTTCTGCGGCCCGCTAGTGGTCCGCAGCTCATAGGTTGGGGACCCCTGGTCTAGAGCAATGTTTCTCAACTTTGGCAACTTTGAAGATGAATGGACTTCAACTCCCAGAAATCCCCAGCCAGCTGTGCTGGCTGGGGATTTCTGGGAGTTGAAGTCCACTCATCTTCAAGCTGTTAAGGTTGAGAAACACTGATCTACAGTGTTGAATATCTAAATGTGTGTTAGTTCTAAGAATGATCTGATAAGACTGGTTCCAAATTCATTCTGTTCTGATTCTTCTTTAATAAAATAGACTACAGTCCTTGGAAGAACACATGCATGTGCACCCTCAGTGTTCCATTCGGCATCGAGTCACTTCTGTTATTTTTTTTATCTGACCGGAAGAAAAAGTCATGGCCGTGTCTTCCTTGATTTGCTCTGAAACTATAAGCAGGTGAGTGCAACTTTGGATCTTCGTTTTCGAAAGGACTAAGAACGACGGATGGAATTTTAGAGAGAGATGCAACCAAGAATTACAGGTAGTCCTCGACTTACGACCACAATTGAGCCCAAAAATTCTGTTGCTAAGTGAGACAGTTGTTAAGTGAGTTTTGCTCCATTTTACAACCTTTCTTGCCTATAGAATAGAATAGAATAGAATAGAATAGAATAGAATAGAATAGAATAGAATAGAATAGAATAGAACTCAAAGGGACCCTGGAGGTCTTCTAGTCCAGCCCCCTGCTCAAGCAGGAGAACCTACACCATCTCAAGACAGGTGATTGTCTAGTTTTTTCTTAAAAACCTCCAGTGATGGAACGCCCACGATTTCTGGGGGTAAGCTGTTCCACTGGTTGATTGTCCTCACTGTCAGGAAGTTTCTCCTTAATTCCAGGTTGCTTCTCTCTTTGATCAGCTTCCAACCATTGTTTCTCGTCCTTCACTCTGATGCTCTGGTGAATAATGTGACCCCCTTTTCTTTGTGGCAGCCCCTCAAATACTGGAACGCTGCTATCAATGTCTGCCCTATTTCTTCTTTTCTTTAGACTAGCCAAACCCAAGTCCCGCAGCCGTTCTTCGTATGTTTTGGTTTCCAGGCCTTTGATCGTCTTAGTTGCTCTTCTCTGAATTTTTTCCAAACTCTCAACATCTTTTTTGTGATATGGTGACCAAAATTGGCTGCAGTATTCCAGGTGTGGTCTTACTAGGGCAGGGGTAGTCAACCTTGGCTCTTTTATGACTCATGGACTTCAACTCCCAGAATTCCTGAGCTAGCCATGCTGAGGGGACAGGGAGGTTTCCATGTTGAGCCATGCTGGCTCAGGAATTCTGGGAGTTGAAGTCCACTAGTCATAAAAGAGCCAAGGTTGCCTACCTCTGTACTAGGGCTTTGTAAATTCCTGCCCTTGTTAAGTTAGTAACACAGTTGTTAAGTCAGTCTGGCTTCCCCATTGACTTTGCCTGCCAGAAGGTCGCAAAAGGGGATCACACTGCAACCGTCGTAAATAAGAACCAGTTGCCAAGCATCTGATCCCGTGACTATTTTGCAGCCGTCCTAAGTGTGAAAAATGGTCATAAGTCCCTTTTTTCAGTGTTGTTGTAACTTCAAACGGTCACTAAATGAACTGTTGTAAGTCAAGGACTATCCGTACGGAGAAATTTCCTATCGGTGAGAACCATTAACCAGTGGAAGGACTTGCCCCCAAAAGTTGTGGGTGCTCCATCCCTGGAGGTTTTCCAAGAAGAGATTGGACAACCGTTTGTCTGAAATGGTACTATAGGATCGCCTACTCAAGCAGGAGTTGGACTAGACCAGGGCTTTTCAACCAGTGGTATGGGTACCACCTGTGGTACATTGGCACCTGGCAGGTGGTACGCGACCATCCTAGAAAAGTAGCGGGGGAGGGGAATGAGCTGAACCGGTGGCAGCACCGCACAAGCCTGAGCGAGAGATGGCTGGAGCTGCAGGGTTGTCAGGGCTCAGTGGAAGCACCAGGATCGGCGCCAGGCTCCAGCTGGAGCTCGGTGCTGATCCTGGTGCTTCTGCTGAGCCCTGAAGAAGCACCAATCAGCTGGAAAGCAGCACTGATCCTGGCACTTCTGCTAAACCCAGAAGAAGCACTGATCAGCTGGAATGTTGCAGCATCTCCAGGGTCTTGTGATTTACATTCAGATGCTTGGCAACTGATTCATATTTATGACGGTCACAGTGTCTCAGGTCATGTGAAGTGACCAAAACCTGCTGCAACCACCCAGCAGACGGGGGGGAATAAAAACCAAATATCCCCCACCCCACCCCCGTTGCCCATCCTCAACAGAAATGCTCACAACAATGAAAACCTCGGTCAGGAGGAAGAGCGCAGGCAGGCAGGTGTCTTGCTCGGCTGTGGCTTGGGGGGCACTTTTTTCAGTGCCATTGTAACTTCGAACAGTCACTAAGCGAACTGTTGTAAGTCGAGGACTACCTGTACTTTATCACTTTTTTCCTTTTTTTGGTCATCAAGTTTTTGACCCCTTGCGACTGGTGGTGCTCGGATATTGCCATATCCTAAAAGTGGTACAATGGGTGAAAAGGTTGAAAAGCCCTGGACTAGAAGACCTTCAAGGCCCCTTCCAGTTCTATTATTCTGTAATTAAAAGTGCAAAATTTCTGTGCTACCAGTTAGCTTTGCGTTGAAATCTGGAAAAGAAACTCTTCTCCACCCTGGCTTTTGTTTTCTGCACCCTTAGGGTGAGCTCCGTCCTCAACCGAGAGGTGAAGCAATTTGGAAAGAAGTACATGTTTGACGGAAATGAGGAAACGTGTTGGAACTCAGACCAGGTGAACTCTTATAAGTAACATCCTACAATGTTGCCTGGAGCATTCACACAAGCTTCTTGTGAACCTTACAACTCATTTGCGAACTAGGCCAACGTTTATCTATTAGATTTTATTTTTATCCCACCTTTATTATTTTGTATAAGTATCTCAGGGCGGTGAAGATATCTAATATTCCTCTCACCGCCTATTTTTCTCCACAACAACAACCCTGGGCTGGTGTGGGAGAGAGTGACAGGCCCAAATTGGGGAATTGCTGGGGTGAAAAAAGCTGGGGAATTCTGGGAGTTGGAGTCCACACATCTTAAAGGTTGCCATGGTTGAAAAACAGCCATTAGGCCAGGGGGTCCCACCTTGGCCACTTTATCACTTGTGGACTTCAACTCCCAGAATTCCTCAGCCAACATGGCTGGCTGAGGAATTCTGGGAGTTGAAGTCCACAAATCATAAAGTGGCCAAGGTTGGGGACCTCTGCATTAGGCTGTTGCAGCTGCCTTTTTTTTGTCTCTGTGTATGTGTGTGTGTGAGAGAGAGAACTCGGACAGAAAGCTTTTTATACTATCTGCCCTTTTATATTTTTCTATTTGTTTGAATTTCTCTTAAATTGATGATGTCCTGGGTTTTTTTTTTTGCTGTATTAGGGTGCCATCCAGTGGCTGACGTTGGAATTTCCTCAGACCATCCAGGCGTCTCAAATTCAGATTCAGTTTCAGGGTGGATTTGCAAGCCGAAAATGCATTCTGCAAGGTAAAAAAATCACCACAGTTAAAAATGCATGTCCTTGCCCAGTCTTCTTCTATTTGAGAGACAGAGGTGTGTGTGTGTGTGTATTTTACATATTTAAATGCATTTAACGTGTGGCTCAGTGGTTAAAGCAGGGGTAGGCAACCTTGGCTCTTTTATGACTCGTGGACTTCAACTCCCAGAATTCCTGAGCCAGCCATGCTGAGGGGAAAGGGAGAGGTTTCCAAGCTGAGCCATGCTGGCTCAGGAATTCTGGGAGTTGAAGTTCACGAGTCATAAAAGAGCCACGGTTGCCTACCCCGGGTTAAAGATTGATGGCCTGGGTTTGAGACCTGAGCGTTGCGCAACGGGGTGAGCTCCCAGTATTTGCCTCAGCTCCTAGCAGTCAGAAAGCATGCAAATGTGAGTAGATAAATAGGTACCACTTCTGTGGGAAGGTAACAGCACTCCGTGCGCCTCGGCCTATAGTCACGCCAGCCACATGACTACAGAAGCATCTTTGGACAACATTGTCCCCCCCCCTTTGGCTAAGAAACAGATGAGCACTGCCCCCTAGAATTGGAAACTGGACAAGGAAAATGTTTACCTTGTATATAATGTTTAATTTTGTTTTTTATTTAGTATTTCTGTATTGTAGTAAAATAGTATTTTATTTAGTATATTAATAGGATGCATACAGGTCGGAGTTGTTGTTTTTTTAAACCACTTGTGGAAATCTGTATAAAATAAACTTCATACTAACAAGCTGGCTATAAGTGCTTCACGTATAAAAATTATATTTTTTATTATTAGATGCTGAGAGAACAGCAAAATAGGCTTTTATGATCAGATTTCGGGCAGAAACCTGACCAGTGTTGGAAATTAGCAAATCAGTGCTTAAAAAGCCTAAAGCAGGGGTAGGCAATCTTGGCTCTTTTATGACTCGTGGACTTCAACTCCAAGAATTCCTGAGCCAGCCATGCTGAGGGGAAAGGGAGAGGTTTCCAAGCTGAGCCATGCTGGCTCAGGAATTCTGGGAGTTGAAGTCCATGAGTCATAAAAGAGCCAAGGTTGCCTGCCCCTGGCCTAAAGGATGCCTCATTTTGTACTTCTCTCTAACTCCTGACTGTCTCTCCCTTCACACAAAGCTTGTTTGGCCTCTTGTTACTGATTATGATGGGAACATAAGATAAATAGTACCCAAGGGAAGAAAAACAAAGTTTGGACTGACAAGAGCTCTGTTGAATTTACTTTGTGGCGCATTGAAGGGAAAAATATAAGGAATTTTCCCACTCCCCCACCATTCTGTCTTCTCATAGTTGCCCATGAAGTTTTTTTGGAATGGTTCAAGGCCTTAAGATATTGGCCAGGTAAGAGACCAGAGAGATCCCTTGGTGTCTTGCTGTGATATGTTCACTTAGACCAGAGGTCCCCAACCTTTTGGGCACCAGGGACCGGTTCCGTGGAGAGAGGTTCTTCCACGGACCGGAGAGTGCGTGGTTTTGTGTGCTGCCTGCATCCCGCAGATGGGGCTTTACTTGTTTGTGCAGACCAGTTGCTGGCTTGCTGCAGCCCAGTACCGGTCCATGGACAGGGGGTTGGGGACCCCTGACATCATCATCATCATAATCAAAATAGTAGTAGTAGTAGTAATAATAATATTAATATTATTAATAATAATAATATTAATAATAAAAATAATAATAAAGTTAGAAGGGACCTTGGAGGTCATCGAGTCCAACCCCCTGCTCAGGCAGGAACCCTACACCATTTCGGACAAATGGCTGTCCAGTCTCTTCTTAAAAACTTCCAGTGTTGGAGCATTCACCGCTTCTGGAGGCAGGTTGTTCCACTAGTTAATTGTTCTAACTGTCAGGAAGTTTCTCCTTAGTTCTAGGTTGCTTCTCTCCTTGCTTAGTTTCCACCCGTTGCTTCTTGTCCTGCCTTCAGGCACTTTGGAAAATAGCTTGACTCCCTCTTCTTTGTGGCAGCCCCTGAGATATTGGAACACTGCTATCATGTCCCCCCTCGTCCTTCTCTTCATTAAACTAGACATACCCAATTCCTGCAACCGTTCCTCATATGTTTTAGCCTCCAGTCCCCTAATCATCTTTGTTGCTCTTCTCTGCACTCTTCCTGATATCTATTAAACTGGTGATGGCTTAAACTCTGCAGTTCTGCTAGTCCAGTCTGTAGAAACATCCATGGCTTCATCAGATTTCTTTGGGTGAATTTGATTTTTTAAACACCAATGACATAGACTAGTTGGCTTGCCCATCATAGCTTACTACATCTAGCAGGAATAGGGTGATTGGCTGGAATCAGGCAGTGGCTAGAAGAAGTCTTGCAATATAGATAGTCCTCAATGACCATAATGGAGCATCATGGTTGTAAGTCTGACAGTCATAAATCAAGTCGTCCCTGTGACCGATCTGATTTCAGATTTTGTTGTTGTTTTTTTGCAGCGGTTATTAAGTATGTGCCCCATTTATCAAGCGAACCAATTAGCCAATTTTGACAAAAAAACTGAAGTAAATGCCAGTTTTTAACAAAGCCAGAAAATAAATCTGGTCAGATGACTGTGGGATGCTGCAAATGGCTATAAATGCTGGCTGGTTGTAAACATCAACATCTGGCCACATTATGGAGAGTCAGCTGAACTGTGTCGTAAGCAGTGCTTTTTTTGTAAAAATAAAATAAAAGGTGCCGGAACTGACACATGTCATAGAACACGCCTTGCCTACCCTATGAGGTTTCATCCAAAAAAGGTGCCGGACCTCCGTTCTGGGCATTCTATGAGAAAAAAAGCCCTGGTCGTAAGTAACTCCGGGGAGGTCTGTCATAACTCTGAACGGTCGCTAAACAACCAGTTGTAAGTCAAGGACTACCCGTACTGTCTTTTCCTCAGTACTTTTCCTTTCCAAATTATTTTCATTAATGAAGTGAGGGGTGCCTGATAATACCAGCGAAAAACAGTTCCCAAATATTTTCACAACGGCGCATCTTGTTTTTCTGCATTCAAATTTCCAAAGGTGGCCGGAAAGCAGAAGATCTCTCCACCCTAGCTGAATTCTACCCTGAAGATAGCAACTCTCTCCAGATATCCTTTATCGACTAATTCAGAACTCCAAGAAGCGAAATTACAATATGTGTGGATCCAGGGGTCATACACAGCCCTGCAGGGTTTTCTGGTGCAATTGCCTCTCTGTTTCCTATTTTGTTCCTCCTTGCATTCCCACAACCTTTTCTATCCACAATAGCTTCCCCATTGTTGCTTGAAATGCTTGTGAATGTTCCTCCCTGCCTTGGGGATCAATGCTTCAGTAGATCAAGCCTTTGCTACCCTGCGGTTAGAATGCAGTATTGCAGGTTGACTCTGCTCACTGCCAGGAGTTCGATTCTGACCGAACCCCTGCAGCCTCCCCAGTCACAGGATCAAAATCCAAGCCCTTGGCAACCAGCGTGTATTTATATGGTTCCAGTGTCCTGAGGTCATGTGATCACCGTTTGCAATCTTCCCAGCTGGCTTCCGACAAGCGAAGTCAATACAGGAAGCCAGGTTTGCTTAATGATTGCATGATTTACTTAACGACTGCAATGATCTGCTTAACAACCATGGCAAAAAAGATCATAAAGTTGGATGCAATTCACTTAACAATTGCCTATATCAGTGGTGGTGAACCTATGGCACGGGTGCCAGAGGCCGCACTCGGAGCCCTCTCTGTGGGCACACACATGCTGTTGCCCCAGCCTTGCCTGCCCCCGCAACCCCCTCCTCACCAGCAGCCCCCCTGGAGGAGAGTCGCCCCCCGAGTGTGGCCCACACGAAGCAGCGCAGCCAAGGACATGGCAGCCAGGCAGCATAGACAAGACTCTGCCCTCACGCCCCATCGTGCACCGTTGATGCGGCGGGGCGCGGGCAGAGGGCGTGGCCGCCCTGGTGCTGCTGGGCTGCCTGGGTGATTTGCGGCAGGTCCTGCAGGCAGTGAATGGCCCTGCAGGCAGGCGGGGTGGGGGCGGGGCAGGGGGTGGAGTGGGGGCAGGGCCAATTTTGGGGCACTCGGTCTCTAAAAGGTTCACCATCACTGGCCTATATATATATGTTTGTGTGTGTGTCAGTGCAGTGGTTAGAAGGCAGTATTGCTGGCTAATTCTGCCAACTGCCAGCAGTTTGATTCTCACTGGCTCAATGTTGACTCAGCCTTCCATCCTTCTGAGGTCGGTAAAATGAGGACCCAGATTCTTGGGGGAACATATGCTGACTCTGTAAAGCACTTAGAGAGGGCTGTCAAGCACTATGAAGCTGTCTATTGTGCTATTGCTATTGCTGTTCACATTATAGATGCATTGCTGTAATGAGAAATAATTTTAGGTACATCACGTAACCCCTCCGTAAAGGATCTTCATCCCCGGTTATGTTTTTTGGGGGAGGGACTGTATTTCTATTCTATTTCTATTCGCATCTTCCGTTCCTTAACTCCTGCTTCCTCTACAGCTTCCCGTTCAAGGCAGAACCACTGGATAAACTGAAAATTACTTTTCAAAACAGCTCGGATTTCTTTGGGCGAATTATCGTCTACCATCTCGACCTCCTTGGGCAAAAGCTTTGATAGAGGAGGAAGCAAAAGCTGAAGGATTTGTCGAAATGGCAAACTAAACACCAGTCTGGGATTTCGTAAGATGGTGTGAACTAGACTTGGCTGCTTTCTGTTGGGTGCTTCGATAGCAAATGAACTTCTTCCCCATTTTTCTCCTATTTCAGGAGCACTTTGCACAGCTGGAAAGAAAAGAGTTTTTCTCTTAGATGTGCAATTAGAGGTTTCATTAAAGAAAAACTACATTTTCCATGCCGAAAGGAAAGGACCTCTAGTTCTAATTTGAACATATGGGCTAGTACAGATACTGTAGTCCTTGACTTACAATTTACTCAGTTACAGTATCACTGAAAAAAAAAATGATTTACAACGGGTCCTTGCACATGACTGTCACAATGTCCTTACAGTCACATGTTCAGAATTCAGATGTTCAGCAAACCACATCTATTTACAATGGTTGCAGCATTTTTTGGGTCACTTGATTGCCATTTGCGACCTCTCGAGGGACTTCTGACAAGATGGGCAGCACGTAAATCCAATTAATTAATCCAATTAATAAATGAATGTACTGTAGGTATGTATCTCAATGGGGAAGCTGGATTCGCTTGATGACCACAGCAAAAATGTCTGCAAAATCAGGCAGGATTCATTTAAGGATGGAGGTCCCGGGCCCAATTGTGGTAGGTCAAGGACTACTTTACTCCTTTCTAACCATCCCTGCTAAGCAGTCTTTTATAAAACACACACGCAGGCCAAGAATTAAACTTGTGTTCTGCAGCTTGCAAAACTCATGATTTGTCTCTGAGCTACACCCTTCTCGGCCAGGATCCCCCCAAAAGTCTGCACCCAAAGTGTAGGGTGCGGTGTCATGCCGAGCTCAAATTCTGACACCAATAATTAGCCTGCTCCAGAGGAACCACCGCCTGAGCATCTGCAAGCAGCTGCTGTCAGCCTCTGAAGATGAGTCTGGAGCTGCCACCTCCACCCAAGGCGCCAGGGCTGCCCACACAGAGGAGAGAGCAAAGCACGTGCCTTATGCTCACGTTCTGCCCGATGCCTGGACACTTGTTTTTAAAGGCAATAATAAAACATGCAATTTATAAAGCCTCAGTAAGACCACGTTTGGAATAACGCGTCCAGTTTTGGTCACCCAAAAGATGTAGAGACTCTGGAAAGAGTGCAGAGAAGAGCAACACCGATGGAGGTTGGAGGCTAAACACAGGAAGAACGGTGGCAAGAATTGGGTTTGTTTAGTCTAGTGAAAAGGACTGGACGAGATGATAGCAGGGTTCCTATATTTGAGGGACTGCCTCAAAGAAGGGGGGGGGGGTTAACCTATTTTCCAGAGCAACGGAAGGCAAGACAACGGATGGAAACTAATCAAGGAGAGAAGCAATCTAGAACTCAGAAGAAATTTCCTAACCGTCAAAACAGTGGAATGGCTTGCCTCCAGACATTGTGGGTGTTCCATCACTGAAGGTTTTCAAGAAGAGACTGGACAGTCTCTTGTCTGAAATAGTATAGGGCAGGGGTAGGCAACCTTGGCTCTTTTATGACTCGTGGACTTCAACTCCCAGAATTCCTGAGCCAGCATGGCTCAGCTTGGAAACCTCTCTCTTTCCCCTCAGCATGGCTGGCTCAGGAATTCTGGGAGTTGAAGTCCACAAGTCATAAAAGAGCCAAGGTTGCCTACCCCTGTTATAGGGTCTCCTGCTTGAGCAGGGGGTTGGGCTAGAAGACCTCCAAGGTCCCTTCCAACTTTTGTTATTTTGTTCATCACTTTTCCTGGGTGTTTTGGTGTGTTTGGTCCGGACCAGCACAAACAGATCTTGCTCTGGCAGTGAAGTGGCGAGCTTCACTCGGTCATAAGCATGCTGACTCTACAGGTAATCCTTGACTTACAGCCATTCATTTAGCAACCATTCAGAGTTACAACAGCATTAAAATTAGTGGCTTAAGACCGGTCCTCACACTTACAACCGATGCATGGTCGACCAGCATGTCTTTACGATGGTTGCAGCTTCTCACATCATGTAATTATTCCTGTCGGCTTCCAACAAGCAAAGTCAAGGAAATCTGGGCTCCTTAACAACCATGTGGTTCACTTAACAACCATGTGATTCGCTTAATCATGGCAAAAAAGGCGATAAAATCAGGTATGACTCATTGAATAGCCCCCTTGCTTAGCAGCTGAAAGTCTGGTCCCAATTGTCGCAATTTGAGGACTGCCTGTACATGTAAGCCTAAATCAGAGGCCCTCTTGAAAATGAGAAAGAGCAGGAGTAAAACGTAAAAAAACAGACCAGAAGCAACTGATTTGAAAATGAAAATCACCGAACAAGCCTGTTACATATACATATATATATATATATATTTCTGTTAAACAAAAATATTCTCTTCAGTCTTGTGAAAGTTTTTTGGTCAGCTTCCTTTGACCCAACCCTAATTCACCCCCAGCAACTGAGGAAACGGCACATTTTGCAGAGCCAAATAAAAACTTTTTACAACTTAAAGCAGGGGGGTCTCCAAACTTGGCAACTTTTAAGACTTGTGGACTTCAACTCGCAGAATTCCTCAGCTTAACTACGCTGGCTGAGGAATTCTGGAAGTTGAAGGCCACAAGTCTTAAAAGTTGCCAAGTTTGGGGACTCCTGACTTAAAGGAAGGTCTGCTCAATACAGTTTCCCTCCCCCAATTTATGGTTTGACATTCAGGAGAAATTTCCATAAATCTGCAGGAGAGGTAAATTAGCAATTCCTTGAGAAGGAAGTAGGTTCGACGTCGGGGGATCCTGTAAGCCACTGTTCAAGAAGGCAGAGTTTCTTTTGGAAAAAACTCAGGTGCTTCTTTCTGTACCCTGTTGTCTGAAAATGCCCGGTTCTGCACCATCTCTGCAGGCTGGCATAGAAGGTGCCTGTCTCAAAGACCCTTCCATCCACTTCCTTGATTCGGGAGAAAAAAAACAAGAGACGCTCGTCATTCTGATTCGAGGTCCTTTTCCTCTCTTTCCTTGTTCCGCAATAACTTGAGGATGTGTTTTTCAATCACTTGCTGGACTGGAAAGCAAAGAAGAATTTTTATTGTTTGGAAAAATATTATTCATATCAGGGGCCTTCAAACTTGGCCCTTTTATGACTCATGGACTTCAACTCCCAGAATTCCTCAGCCAGGCACGCTGGCTGAGGAATTCTGGGAGTTGAAGTCCACAAGTCATAAAAGGGCCAAGTTTGAAGACCCCTGCTGTAACAGGACATAATATCCACAAAACTTGAGAACTAGCTTAGAAGGAGAGCGACAGAAAGCATATCCATATAACATGTTGTATCGCACTCTGATCCGAAACCAAATGAAGCTTTTCACTGGATTTGAGTCAGGTAACAGGGCTTCAGTTGATGCCTACTCCTTGCAGGCTGGCACTACAGATAATAATCCTTGACTTACGACCATAATTGAGCCTGGAATTATTGCCATATGTCATGGAGGATTGTCCAATTTTACAGCCTTTTTTCAGCTGTAGTCATTATGCAAACAGTGCCGCTAATTAATACATTTTCCCAATGGGCATTTTTGCCCAGAAATAGAAAGTAAAACAAATTTCCAGCAAAAAAAACAACCCATAAATCATGAGAAGAATAGAACTTTATTGTCCCTTTAAAGGTACACTAATCAGCATACGTTAAAATGAAATTTCATTCCATTTAGATCTCAAAGGATAACCATTATGCATATACCCACATATACGACCCACAGAAACATCAGTCTAATTCGAATGTATACATACGTGTGGCGAGAAAAAACAACCCTGCGAATTTACAAGACGGATGGCCTAAGGAGCAAAGCTGTTGCAGAATCTAGTAGTTCTGCTATAAATACTTCGAAACCTCCTCCCAGAGGGGAGCAACAGAAACAGACCATGAAGTGGGTGTGTGGGGTCTCTCACAATGCTTTGAGCATTAAGCACATAGCGCTTATAAGCAGTATAACCATGGGACATTGCAAACCGCCATAAAAGCAGACCAGTTGCTGAGTACCCAAGACGCAATCATGTGACTTGGTCATAACTTTGAATGGTCACTAAGTGACCAATCGTAAGTCAAGAATTAGTTATATCTATAATTGAATGCACAACATTCCACAATATGGGGAAACTGGATAAGTAATAATACCCACTTCCAGGCTCCCTCAACAACTGAGATATCCCCAGGAGGGCATCCTTGCTAGAACCAAGCCTCTTACAAAGGGAACTGCTTGCATTCACACTTAGAGCCAACCTAGAACTAAGGAGAAACTTCCTGACAGTTAGAACAATTAATCAGTGGAACAACCTGCCTCCAGAAGCTGTGAATGCTCCAACACTGGAAGTTTTTAAGAAGAGACTGGACAGCCACTTGTCTCAAATGGTATAGGGTTTCCTGCCTGAGCAAGGGGTTGGACTAGATGACCTCCAAGGTCCCTTCCAACTCTGTTATTATAATTACTAGAAATGTTTCATAGCTGACTGACTCTGTCAAGAACCTAGCCCTGTTGTTATTCTGTTAATAGAATAACAAGAGTTGGAAGTGAACATGGTCAACACTGAGCCGAATTCACACTGGCCATGGTAGATGCGCAGGCACCCTGTATAAGTGGGGCAAAATACCATCACCAAATTGTAACTGCGGGGTCGAAAAACAAACTATCCAACATGCAGGGATGGAGTGCCAAAACAGAGCCTGTAATAGAGACTTTGCTGATTTCCTGGCTGTGCCAAAAGAAACAAAAAAATGTTATCTAGACATACATTTGTAATTCTTTTAAATTTTATATTCCTTATTTTGTAGTTTTATCTCTTGTGTTTTTATCAAAATGTGATGTGAGCGTGCTGTACCAGGGGTCTTCAAACTCGGCCCTTTTATGACTTGTGGACTTCAGCTCCCAGAATTCCTCAGCCAGGCATGTGTGCCTGGCTGAGGAATTCTGGGAGTTGAAGTCCACAAGTCATAAAAGGGTCAAGTTTGAAGACCTCTGTGCTATACAATAAATCTGCTGACACACTCTGGCTTGCTTTGCCTCTGTCTGGGAAGGTGGGGCTGCTATGAAAGAATTCCCTCTTCCCCCCGCCACCACTTGCCTTTTTTGTGACCCAAAGCCACCGCAAGGTCCATTGGAGTATAGCCAGAATCAGCCTCAGTGGTAAGGTCTGCACCGCGGGCTGAAAACACACAGCAAAAACTGGGTGGGTTACGAGTCCCCATGTCATCGTAGCAAATAATTACAATGAATAACTACATCATAGATCAGGGGTGTCAAACTCAATTTCATTTAGGGCTGCATCAGCATTGCGGTTGCCCCTCAGAGGGGGCGGGGTGTGGCCTGGGTGGGTGTGGCCTACTGGGTGGGCATGGATGGAGTGGGTGTGGCCTATTGGGTAGGCATGGCCAGCTCTACATCGTTTGCGTCAAGGGTGCCTGTGGGGGCCTGGGCAGGAGTGGGACAGATCTGAGGGTCTCTGGCAGAAGAGGGTGGGACCAGGACCTCTTCCAGGCGATGGTCCATTTCTTCATTCCTCACAAAGGGTGATACCTCCCCCGCATGCACCCAGTGGGCAGGGCTGACGCAGCAGGGGCTGGTTCCTCGCTGTTTCTAGACAGCCTTGTGGAGCTAAGATTGAATGCATTTCAGCATAGATGGCCACCACAAAATTGTACATTGGCTCCCGGCCGGCCTGGGCTAGGGCCAAGGCAGCGGGGGCCGTTCCCTCACTGTTTCCAGGATGGCTTCGTGGGCCACATGAAACCACCTCGCAGGCCACATCCGGCCCCCGGGCCTTGTGTTTGACATTCTGTCATAGATGGTGGATTTCACGGCAGCCAAACTGGGAAGAATTTACATTGCAGCTGAGACTTAAATGGACCGAAATCCGCTTCCATTATGGCAGGGAAGGGTGACTTGCAGGATCCCAGATACAGGTAGTCCTTGACTTATGACCACAATTGAGCCCAAAATTTCTGTTGCTCAGCAAGAAGTGAATTTGGTTAAGTGAATTTGGTCTCATTTACAACCTTTCTTGTCGCAGTTGTTAAGCGAATAACTACAGTTGTTCAGTTAGTTAACACGGTTGTTAAGCTTCCCCCATTGACTTTGTTTGTCAGGTCACAAAAGGGGATCACATGACCCCGGGACACTGCAACTGTCATAAATATGAGTCAGTCGCCGAGCGTCTGAATTTTGATCACATGACCGTGGGGATGCTGCAACGGTCATAAGTGTGAAAAACAGTCGTAATTCACTTTTTTCAGTGCCCTTGTAGGATAGGATAAGATAATAATAGTAAAGTTGGAAGGGACCTTGGAGATCATCTAGTCCAACCCCCTGCTCAGGCAGGAAACCCTATGCCATTTTGGACAAATGGCTGTCCAGTCTCTTCTTAAAAACTTCCAGTGTTGGAGCATTCACCGCTTCTGGAGGCACGTTGTTCCACTGGTTAATTGTTCTCACTGTCAGGAAGTTTCTCCTTAGTTCTAGGTTGTTTCTCTCCTTGATTAGTTTCCATCCGTTGCTTCTTGTCCTGCCTTCAGGTGCTTTGGAGAATAGCTTGACTCCCTCTTCTTTGTGGCAGCCCCTGAGATATTGGAACACTGCTATCATGTCCCCCCTCGTCCTTCTCTTCATTAAACTGGACATACCCAATTCCAGCAGCCGTTCCTTATATGTTTGAGCCTCCAGTCCCCTAATCATCTTTGTTGCTCTTCTCTGCCCTCTTTCTAGAGTCTCAACATCTTTTTTACATCGTGGTGACCAAAACTGGATGCAGTATTCCAAGGATAACCTTTATTGTCATTTTTTACTGTGGGCACACTGGCACACATTAAAAATGAAATTCTGTTGCCTGCTCTCAAAAGTGTACACATACAGGTACATAACACACATACAAACATGCTATATACATATGTATATACCTGCACCCTTACATATAAATACGTATAAATATTAATCACTGTCCATCTTGTAACTACGAACGGTCACTAAATGAACTGTTGTAAGTCAAGGACTACCTGTATTATTATAATGGATGGTTGCATAGTCAGCCAGATGTTTAGGCTGGATTTGACATTTTATTTCCACTCAAGTCCTTCCTAAGAATCTGAGATAGGCAGATGTTCTTTGATGGTGCTAAAGGCATCATCACCGGATGGAAGCTGTTCCATGTCAAGCTGCTTTTTGCAATCGACTCGTGGTGATTTTGTCAATGCCAGTGGCGCTCAGGTGGTGCTCCAGATGTTTTTGGGATTGCACCAAGGCGCCTATTATTACTATTATTATCTGCCAGAATTCCTCCTGACCGGGTCATAAAATTTTGATGGAGCGATTGCCCCAAACCGAAACGCCAGGGACCTACCATTTTGGATGGAATTCAGTCAGTGTTTTATAATCTGTAGCATACATGAAAAGCAAACCACTTAAACCTCAAAATAATTTAAAAGCCACCCAAAGTCTGCCTTTTTTTAAACCCTCTATTGAAAAAAAATATATTCCGGCATGGAGCATTAGAAGATCAAGCGTAACAGGTATGTTTGACTTACCTAGCAAGGCCTCAACGCACTTCGCGTGGTTGCCCCGTACAGCGTAAAGCAGCGGAGTCCCACCATTCTGTAAAGATGGTTGATAAAGTTAACCCACCGTTGTCTTGATTTTTTTTATTTGGAGGGGGAGTGGTTGTGAGAAGATTGGTGTAACTTTTGCCTCAGGGAAGTTTCTAGCTCACCAGTCCTCACCCTTGACCTCACATTTCAGTGAGGTCAACGTTCAAACCATCTAATGGAACTTTTAATCATGCTGGTTAGGAAAAGAAAGAGATCTGGAGTTATTAGGGTTAAGAGAACTCCCCTCTTGCAGCCAAGGTAGTTGTTCTCCCATCCCCCAGTCCATCATCTCATCTCCAAAACTCTAAGGGGAGTGTTTCTCAACCTTGGGAATTTTAAGATGAGTGGACTTCAATTCCCAGAATTCTCCAGCCAGCCATTCTGGAAACTGAAGTCCACACATCTTAAAATCATAGAATAACAGGGTTGAAAAGGATCTTGGAGGTCTTCTAGTCCACCTCCCTGCTCAAGCAGGAGATCTTATACCAGGGGTCTTCAAACTTGGCCCTTTTATGACTTGTGGACTTCAACTCCCAGAATTCCTCAGCCAGGCATGCTGGCTGAGGAATTCTGGAAGTTGAAGTCCACAGGCCATAAAAGGGCCAAGTTTGAAGACCCCTGTCTTATACCATTTCAGAGAAATGGCTGTCTAATCTCTTCTTAGAAGCCTCCAGTGATGCAGCACTCACAACTTTTGAATACAAGCGATTCCACTGGTTAATTGTTCTCACCATTAGGAAATTTCTCCTTAGTTCTAGGCTGCTTCTCTCCTTGATTTAGTTTCCATCCATTACTTCTTGTCTTGCTTTCTGGTGCTTCTTAAAATTCCCAAGGTTGAGCAACACAACTCTAAGGTGTAAATCGCAGGTCTCTCTCTTTTCTAAATGCCTTTTTATCAAGGGGGCAGAGTGCACCTGCCCTTAGCTTCTCTAACCAGGGGTTCTAGAACAGCTCCCATAATCCCCAGCCAGCATGGCTTAATGGAACAGTGGGGCCTGGAGTCCAGCCTCTACAGAAAATATTAGGGCTGAAAAAGGCAAGATTCAAATTTTAAAGTTGAGTTGTATTCATAACCCCTTTCAGCCACAAATCTGACTTCAGTTATAGCTTCTTAGTTTTATCTTGCAGGATTGTAGTGATGGTGATGATGTTATGCCTTTTGGGGAAAAGGTCAACTATAACCAAAATAATCAACAAAAGAAGTATATAGGAGAGACTGAATGTTCAGCCCTTTTGGAGTTTAGGGGTTGGAAAAAGCAGGTTGGGTTCATAGAACACACCTGATCAGGTCCATTTAAAGAACCTGTCTTGATTGGGGCTAGAAAAGGGCAGTTTTAATCCAAAATCACATCACGGCAATTCTGAGTTAATTTACCAAACCTCCATCAATTACGTTATGTTGACCCCAAACGCATTCATACTTTGGGACGGTGTCCAAACTGTTGCCCACTTAATCCCCCAAGAGAAAGAGACAGAGGTGGCTATTTAGATCACCACCATCCTGTCTCCAATCTCCCCGTTTTAGAGAAGCTTGTTGAAAAGATGGTGGGCTTGCAATTATAAAGAACCAAAGAGAGGAAGCAGATCATCTCAATGTTCTTCCATCCAGGTTCAAACCTGGAGAAAGTACCAAAACCATAAATGGTTGGATCAAGCAAAGCTGATCCTATAGGACAGTGATGGTGAACCTTTTAGAGACCGAGTGCCCAAACTGCAACCCAAAACCCACTTATTTATCACTGGGTCAGGTGGGCGTGGCCCACTGGGTGGGCGTGGCTGTAGTGGTCATGGCAGACTGGGTGGGCGTGGCTGTGGTGGGCGTGGTCACCTCGATGTTGCTCGTGGGGGTCACCTGTGGGGGCCGGGCAGGGTTGGGGGAGATCCAGGGGGTCTCTGGCAGGTGGGGCGGTGGGCAGGAGTCTCGTCCTGCAGGGTTAGGGGAGGCAAGGCGAGGCGAGGCAGGGCGCGGGTGCCATTGTCGCAGGGCAAGGTGAGGCAGGGGCCGGGGCGGCTGCTGCCTGGCACTATCGGTCCCTGCACACAGAGGCCAGCGAGCGCATGGGGGCCGACTGTGTCCATCAGCAGCCACAGCCTGTCGCCCCCTTGACTGGCACACTCTGGGGCTACGCAGCCCGCCGCCAGAAGTTCAGAGAAGCCGCCTCTGAGCTGGACGGCCGGCTGACAGCTGAGGAGGCGATGCAGTGGGTCGTGCCCAGGAAAAGGAGAGCATGCGAGGCCAGGAGGGATGGGATGGGGGGGAGGAAAACCAGTCATGCTGGGATGCATCCAGCCACATGGGACCTCGGCGAGTTAGCAGGCAGCTGGTTGAAGAGGGACAGTTTCCATCTCCGGGGCATGGCACGCGTGCCCACAGAGAAGGCTCTGAGTGCCGCCTCTGGCACGCGTGCCATAGGTTCGCCACCACTGCTATAGGATCTCTCTGTGGCTTTTGACCCCGTCAATCATTCTATCTTACTGAACCCCTTCAGCTCTCCTCCCTCAGTGTCACAGTTACCCAATCATAGGTGTTGATGTCCACAGCCTTCTCCAACAGCAAGGTGACAATGCCTGTGTATCCCCCTGTGCTGGCGAGGGACAAGGCACTCTCTCGCTCCTTAGCAAGGAGATGGGGATCTGCGCCCTACAGAGAGTAAGAGAAAGGTTTAGAGATCGCTCACAACTGCTGCCAGAAATGTTGGCTTTCTAAAGCCGTTGTCTCCGGGCAAGCTTTCGTACCCAGTCTAGCATGCTGCGGACGGTTTCAATCTCTCCGAAAGCCGAGGCCCACATCAGAGGGGTGAATCCTCGCTCGTCGGGCTTGTTCAGCAGGTTCTCACCTGTAAGAAGGATGAAGTAGGGCAGTAGGGCTTGATTGAAATCAAAAGGACCTCCCTCCATAAAGGTTTTGGAGGAGCAACTTGACGGGGTTTAAAGACCCTTGGACCGCCCCATGCGATCCTTAATGGGGGAAGCAGCCCCCTTTTTAATCCTCCCTTGGTGCCCATCACGCTTCCTTCCGCTCCGGTTTTAAATATTCTTTTCATTAAAAATTAATAATATACAGGTAGTCCTTGACTAGTCTTAGACCAAACCCGAGGCCGGAATTTCTGTTGTTTACGCAAGGCGGTTGGTAAGTGAGTCACCCCCCAATTTTACAACTTTATTTGGCCATGGTGGTTAAATAAATCACTGCAGTTGTTAAGTGAACCACAAGATCATGAGGCAAATCCAGCTTTCCCCATTGACTTTGCTTGTCTGAAGCCAGCTGGGAAGGTTGCGAATGGTGGTCACATGACCCCGGGACACTGTAACTGTTCTAAATACAAGCCGGTTGCCAAAGTGCCAAAATAATAATAATAATAATAATAATAATAATAATAATAATAATAATAATAATAATAACAACAACAACAACAACAACAACAACAACAACAACAACAACTAATGATAACGAAAAAATTGGAAGGGTCCTTGGAGGTCATCTAGTCCAACCCCCTGCTCAGGCAGGAAACCCTATACCAGGGGTAGGCAACCTTGGCTCTTTTATGACTCATGGACTTCAACTCCCAGAATTCCTGAGCCAGCATGGCTCAGCTTGGAAACCTCTCCCTGTCCCCTCAGCATGGCTGGCTCAGGAATTCTGGGAGTTGAAGTCCACGAGTCATAAAAGAGCCAAGTTTGCCTACCCCTGGCCTATACCATCTCAGACAAATGGCTGTCCAGTCTCTTCTTAAAAACTTCCAGTGTTGGAGCATTCACCGCTTCTGGAGGCATTTTGATCACGTGACCATGAAGATGCTGCAATGGTTGTAAATGTGAGGACCGGTGGTTTGTCACTTTTTTCAATGTCATTGTAACTTTGAATGGTCGCTAAACGAATGGCTGTAAGTCAAGGACTACCTGCAGAAGAGGCTGGCAGAGTGCAGAGCAAGGAACCAGCCATAGCATCACTTTTATTTCTAGGAATGAATCAGTGACCCACACACAAATGCCACTGAAAGGGTAGCTAATATTCCACTGGGCTACTTTTACATCCTGATCAAGACTGTGACTGATTGTGTCCACCATGACAGCCATTTTAGAAATGGGCAAGCCTCTCAAGAGTCACCATTTTGTGAACTCTGAAAATTCCAGTCAAACCTCTAACTCCAAACAACTACAGAGCCCCAATCTGGTCTCATTGCCATCCTTCCTTCAGTAAAAATCAGGACAATGGATCCATTCCACCTGCCTCTAACAACAATCCTGTGAGGTAGGTTACATTAGGTCACCCAGTAGACAGGAGTCAAAGGTGGAAGGATGTTTTGAAGACATCTGTCATTCTGATCACTGCTGAAATATTTTGAACATAAAACTATTACTGAGTGAACAATCTCCAGGCTGTATTCCTCTAGAACGGTGCTTCTTAAAGTATGGCCCTAGAACTGCTGGAGGTTCCCCCAAGACTCTCTCAGAAGTCCTCAAAGTCAAAATTATTTGCCAGCCTATGTTGAAAAATAATAAAACATTAAAATCCCATCAATCAAGCATGAGACTGTAGCAGCGGCAAATGCGTTTTTAATTTTGAATATGGCAAATGTAATTTGGACAAATAAAAACTCCATAATTTTTAAAAGTGAAAAGGGGTCCTGATAGAAAGTTTAAGAAACACTGCTCTAGCATAGCTTTTTGCAAACAGAGCAACGTTAAGAGGTGTGGACTTCAACTCCCAGAATTCCTCAGCCAGCATGGCTGGCTGGGGAATTCTGGGAATTGAAGTCCACAATTCTTAAAGTTGCTCAAACTAAGACTCTCTAGAGTCTAGCAGAAGAGTGAGAAACAGAGAAATTTCACGGCTCACCTTTTCGGAGGCTTTCCTTTAACAAAATCAGTTCACCCTGAGCTGCAAGCTGGTGAATGGACAGAGCTGGGAAATCAAAAGAGAAGACAATGATCAAGACAGCTTAAGGGTGGTTTAAAATGTTAATAAATTAATACATATGAGTGAACTGTTCCATATAATGCGACTTTGAATATCTTTTTAACAATCTAGCACAGGGGTCTTCAAACTTGGCCCTTTTATGACTTGTGGACTTCAACTCCCAGAATTCCTCAGCCAGGCACGCTGGCTGAGGAATTCTGGGAGTTGAAGTCCACAAGTCATAAAAGGGCCAAGTTTGAAGACCCCTGATCTAGCCCTTTTCAGATTTATTGAGGTATGGAGTTGCTAATCTGAAAAAAAATCATATTGTGCAATTTTATACTGATTTCAGTGGTGAGGAAAGAGCTAAGTGTTATATTTTTAAACTTGTAGAAATCTTATTCATCCCTTTATCAAAACACACATTATCTCATCAAACCCATGGGACAGAAACTTGACTTAAAGAACAATGAACATTAAAGCTAGATTATAAGGAAACTGAATTTTTCATCCAGTGCCTTGTACAGCATGTATTTTATTAAAGGAGTACAAATTAGCTCCATTTCTTTTGCAACATGCAAATCAATCCACATAAATTGATGTGACCTTAATCTCTAAATCAGACCTGATTTGAACCATTAAAGTGAATGTTCAAAAAAACAAACAAACAACTGAGTTGGCCCATCTTGATTCATCCATATTTGAACTGGTTAATCAATTCAATGAATCAGATGCTGGCAAAAGCCTAGCAGATTTTCAGAACAAGGGAAAAAAAGTTTTTTTTCTTTCTTCCAAGGAACTATTTTTTTAATAGAAACAAATATAGTAGTGTACAACGGCATGAAAACTGCAACTTAAAATGAAAAAAAAATGTTTTAAATGTCACTCTTTAATTTTTGAATTTCTTCAGTTAGAGCAGGGGTGTCAAACTGCCAGCTCATGGGCCTGTTACATCATATAGAGCAGGGGTTCTCAACCTTGGCAACTTTAAGACTTGTGGACTTCAACTCCCAGAATTCCTCCGCCAGCTTTGCTGGCTGAGGAATTCTGGGAATTGAAGTCCACAAGTCTTAAAGTTGCCAAGGTTGAGAACCCCTGATACAGAGGCTGCGCCCACCTGATCCGGTAATGCAAAAAAAGTCACGATACGTCATGACACGTCACATGACGCAGCGAGTTTGACACCTGTGAGTTAGTAACTGCAGTGAATCCTGCACTGACAAGGGGTTGGACTAGATGATCTCCAAGATCCCTTCCAACCCTTGCGTTCTATGATTTTGGAGCTTCATGTTAATGAGCTGTGTAGCTTTATATATAAGTACTTGCACAAACTGTGAACTGCCCTGAGGTTTATGAACAACTACGAAGCTATAAAGTTTGTAATAAATAAATACAATTTCTCAGATAAAATATTTAAAATAATATTTGAATGCCTTTTGCCTTTTGGTCTTCTACTCCAACAGGTTTTCCTCTCTCTGTGCTTAATTTTGACAGCTGGAATCACATGACCTAAAAGGCTTTTCTTTTATGACACAAAAAAAACTCACTATCCAAAGTAGCTGGCAAAGCAGAGACTTCATTGCCACGTTGACGGTTTGTCAGGGTACTGGAACGCTTCAGGATCCCATCTGCATTTTGAGAAATAAGAGAATCTTCAGTTTATTGACTTGTCCACAATTAGCAAGATTCACATGGGGCTTGCTATGTTGTAGCCTTGCTTTAGGACCCCAGCTGAGTTCACCCAAGATACACTCTAAGGCAGGAGTATCCACAGGTCAAAAAAGTCAAAATGGCTACCACAGAGCAATTGAAGCTTTGTTTATGTGGCAGTCATGCTATTGTGGCAGCCATCTTGACTTTTTTTGACCGGACTGCTGCTCTAAGGCAACGAACTGTAGGAGAAAGAAAAGGTATTAAATTAATGCCATTTTTGTTAAGAACTAGCTTTTATCCAGATATGTCCACCAATCTTTTGGAGAATTCAAACTGGACACATTTATTCCATGGGTCGGAGAAGATTCAACAAATGAACTGTTCTGTGATCTTTTGGCCGAAGGCAGAGCACAGAAACTTTCCATCCAGGTGAAATCTGCATCTTTTCTCATTACATTTATGCAAGGCACTCAACCACTCTCAAGAATTATAAACTGTATCCTATTGAATTAAATGAGGTTTATTTTTCAGTGAGCAGAGGATTGCAGTTTAAATTAAAGACACAACATTGCACTACTCAGCATATTCATAATTCCTAACTTAACTTGGATACAGATACTCCTCGACTTAACAACCATTCATTTAGTGACTGTTTGATGTTACAACAGCACTGAACAAAGTGACCTATGACTGTTTTTCACACTTATAACCGTTGCAGCATCCCCATCTGTCAGAGCATGGACAGTCTTATTGCGCTGAGATAATTCAGGAATAAACACAGTAAACAGTGGTCTATATTAAATGGTGGCTATCTTACACTATCTACAATATCCGGAACAATATACATACATGTGGTATACAGCAGGATCAAACACACAGCAGTTACAGCAAGAAAATGGAAGAGAGAGCACACATCTGCGGAGCCTTCCCTTTTATACAAAGCTCTTAAATAGACACAGACCCTGCTTGCTCTTAAATAGACACAGACCCTGCTGAGTCATTCCCATCATTACATCTTACATCAGCTGGTTAGCTTTTAAATCATTACCCTGACACCATCGTCACGTGATCAAAATTTGGCTGTTTGCCAACTGGCTCATATTTATGATGGTTGCAGTGTCTCAGAATCATGTGATCCCCTTTTGCGACATTCTGACAAGCAAAGTCAATTGGGAAGCCAGATTCTCTTAGCAACCGTGTTACTAACTGCAGCGATTCACTTAACAACTATAAAATGGGGCAAAATTCACTTAACAACTGTTTCACTCAGCGACAGGAATTTTGGGCTCAGTTGTGGTCCTTAAGTCGAGGACTACCTGTATCAGAAGAATGAAAAACTTCCATTTTTCTTCTGAAAAAAGCAGAGATTTTTAGAAGCTGAATTCTGCCGCAGATATCCCATCATATGTAATATCCCCCCCAGAACTCCCCCCATAATCTCCCCCCCCAGAACTCCCCCCATTCAGACTTGAGCCTTGTGAACGTACCATTTAAATCATCCCCAGCTTCTGAATATGGAAACAATTGCAGGTTTATTATTGTGTCATCGTCATCATCGTCATCATCTTTTCTGTCAGTAGCTGAACCTTCAGGATCCCTCTGGATGGTGGCTTGAATCATTTTAGTATTGCAGTATTGTTATTGGGTCTGCAGGGTTGTTGACACTCTGAAAGTGAAGTGATACACTGAATGAGATTGGAAGGCTCTGACGCATGGTGGGGGCAGCATGCCCAGCAGGATAGAAATGCAATTAGCTAATGCAATATTTCTCAATCTTGGCAACTTTAAGAGGGCTGGCTGGGGAATTCTGGGAGCTGAAGTCCAGCCCTCTTAAAGTTGCCAAGGTTGAGAAACACTGACCTAATGGATGGAGGAAGGCATCACACAGAGACCAGCTACCGATTAGCAATTGCCAAAGAGAAAGCAGTGAAGGAATTCCAAACAGGAGCAATTTACCTAAGCAGGAGAACTTGGTTTGCAGACGCCATTCTCAACTCACCCTTCTTTTCTTGGGGGGACTTCTTGAACCCGGTTTAGAAGGATGGATTACCGAATAATCAAAGCATGATCTCCGCAGTCCCAGCTTCGATGGGAAATAACGTTAACAAACAGCCTTTAAGCCCATTCGTCCCTCTGATGCAAAATGAAAATAACTTTCTCTTCCCACAATGCATCTGAAGCGCTGGTTATTTTCAAAAAGCACCTGGCTGGTGGGCCCTTTAAGAGTTTACGGAATTTTATGAATGAACCGACGGAATTTGCACCACCCACGCGACCAATTTGCACCATCTATCCGACCATGTGTCAGGAGGGGGCGGAGCTGCTTTCGTCCTGACTGTTTAGCCTTAAAGGGCCCGCCTTTCTTTCTAAGCCCAGACCAAAGTAATGTGCTCTCGACTCTCATTCATCAAGCAAAAATTAATTCTTAGATTTCAGATTGCGATGCAGCTATTAAAAATAAATGTAAGATATCCGGGGCTGGCTTGATTCCCTTGGCTAAGAATAGCTAAGGAAAGTAAAAATGATCTCAAAACAATGATGGACATATACTGCATTTTTTCCTCTGTGTATATAGTTATATAGTTCATCTCCTTTCCTTCCTTTCTTTTCCATGCCCTTTCTTTTTTTTCCCTTCCTTCCTTCCTTCCTTCCTTCCTTCCTTCCATCTTCCTCTTTCTCTGTGTCTTTCTCTTCACTTAGGAAACTCAACTAAAACTAACACCCTAAAACCATCTGACACACTTTAATCCTTTTTCAAAATTATTTAAACAGTTAACAAATTTTAAACAAAAGTGATCGTACTGGCCCATGTTCTTCTTTCAAGGTCTATTCCTTGCCTTGCAAAACAGTTCAATTACTGTCTCTATAAAGGCTGCATTCACACAACATGTTTAACTTGGCTGCTGCTTTTAATCATTTTCTGGATGTGGCTAATCTAATGTCAAACTACCAAACAAGCTGGGTTTCTAAGTCATGCTAAGACAGAACGAAACCTAAACAAATCTTCAATTTTCCATGCTTATCATGAGCAAACGGCCTAAATGCTCCAGGCAGCATATAAGAAACCCAGCATATAAGAACCACAGCACTAAAACCAATGTGGCATAAAAACAATAAATACAAAAACTGAAAGCACAAGAAACAAACCAAACATTAAAAAAATTAAATCTTTAGAAGAATATTCCATGATTCCTGGAAGAAGATCGCTCTGCATTCAGGGGATTGTATATTTTTCTGTTTTCCTAATTAAGACAAAACAAAACGCACTGGGCTTTTGTGCTTGGTTTTGTGAATTACACAATCACAACACACAATTCCACCGACCGCAGCGGGATTTATTTCCAGGATCCACGGACCATGTTAGTGAGAAAGCTTCAGGGAACACAACAGAAAAAAAGAATATTTTCATTAAGTACTTAGGGACTGATGACATCCATTCATTTTGAAAGGGAAATGCTCCCTCATAAGCCTTGTCATCCTTTTAGGCCTGAACGTCCGCACGGGAAATCCGGGCATCAATAAATGAATAAATCCTGACGGATGAAAGAAACGGTATACATTCCGCACCGTTTTGATTTAAAAAAAGAAAAAACAGCAAGAACCTTTCTCCTCAGGCGGTGTTTCCACACAGGTACGTTTCTGACGATACACCCAGCTTTCCGGAAGTTGCTGTTCGGCTGGAGTTCCGCCCCGGCTCTGCAGTCCGCTTTTTCTCACGCTGGGTCGGGCTCGGTTCGGTATCATGGAGGAGGCTGAAATGCAGCTGAAAGTGAAAAAGGGTAACAATGACGGCTACTTCCGGGTTATGTTACACTAAAATAAGTCCGGGGAAGAATGGAGAAAGGGGAGCTTATTCTCTCCCCGCGCCTCTGGGTTGAGATTTGGGTGTTATTGTAGCAAAAATAAAACTGGTCACAGATCTGGAGTTGGCCTGTGGGATCCATGCGTGGACAATTTCCACCTTTCGGGTGGAATTCCAACCATTTTTATTTTAATATTGAAGAAAATAGCTCTGTTTCAGTATAGACCAGGCATCTTCTCCCAAGCTAAAAATAGGACAGGGCGGTTCTGTTGCATTGAATGAGAGATTTCATTTTTATTGTTCTGGTCTGACACTGCAGGCGTTCTCACCCAACCTGGGCTGGTCTCAAACAAGCTAACTGCAGTTGCAGCTGGTTAATGTATGGATAGGAGACCACTAAATAATTCCAGAAAAGTAGGCTGACTTGAGAGTGGAGAATGGCAATGGCAAGCTAATGTTGTATTGTTGCCAAGAAGTTGTCAGGATAAAAATGTAATAAGGGGTCCTTGGTGCTCTCTGAGCTTGCTTGTTTTCTTGCAGACGTTTCATTACCCAAACTAGGTAACATCATCAGTCTAGCACTTTTGATATCACCTAGTTTGGGTAATGAAAGGTCTGCAAGAAAACAAGCAAGCTCAGAGAGCACCAAGGACCCCTCATGTCAACCCTGAGCTACAAATATTCCCCTTTATTAAAAATGTAATAATACAGCTTACATGATGCAATGATAACTCTAACACCATCAAAATCAACATCTGCTTATCCCAGGTCCTTGGGAAGGACTTAAATAGATGAATAAAAATGCTAAATCCAGTCCACATCTGGTTGGCTGTGCGATGAACCATAACAACAACTGAAGTATGAAAGATTCACATCCACCATCACCCTCTTGGATTCTTATTCAGTTTTCCAATTTCATTTCTCTCCTTTTGCCCCAATGTTCATCTATCATTCTGAAGCAGTTGCAGATTTTAGACTGCCATCCCACCCTGACTTTTTTTCTTGCTTCTGGTTAGTTTTTATACTTACGAATTTTATCCAAGCCTAGACATCCCTTTCTTGCACTGGTGGCCTGAAATCATGACATGTATTATCTGAATGAACCCTTTTTTCCCTCCTGCTGTGGAAGCAAAGCTGTGAGAAAAAAATATGCTTTCTTTTCTTATAGTGACAGACAAATTTACAGAAAGCATGTATGTCCTGGCCAATGAACCTTCTGTTGCGTTGTATCGGCTTCAAGAGCATGTCAGGCGCTCTCTCCCAGAACTGGCTGAACATAAAGTAAGCTGTGATCTGAACTGTAAATGAGAATGGATATAGTGTTATTCTTAAAAATAGTCTAATAAACCTATTCTGTTACAAACAGGACTTAAAGGCTCAGATTTTTAACTATTCCTCCATATTTTTTAATTCCTCGTAGGCAGAAATAATGGACATTTTTTCATGATATGTTAATTTTCAGTGTACAAAGAATCAGACTAACGTAGAGGCAGCTATGAGAGGTGGGTATGTTAATGCACATCTGCTAATTGAAGTCTCCAGAGCATTTTTTGTAATGAAGAAGTACTGGTCTTTAAGGCCTGAGGATATAAATTAAGCCAGATTGAGAAGTAACAAATCACCCTTTCACAACCTATTGGTCAAGTAGTTGTGGATCACGTCAGAATTGTTTGGGGTGCAACTGGTTTTCTATATCGACTCTGTCCAGTTTCAAGGCCATGTTTGGGAGAAAGTCAAAAATACCTTAAGAAGCTGCATATTGGGAAGGAGAGAGTGATGGGATTCAAATATGTGAACAACCAGTTCTCTGTGTGGATGCCACTTTCGGAAGTCCATTCTGGGCCTGGGCAATAAAAAATTAGCTACCGCTTCTACCAAAGTGGTGCGAACCGGTTGAATCCCACCACTGGAAGGGGATAATTCCCTTCTGGATAATTATATTAGAGAAAGCTCTGTCTTCACTTCTTCTCCTTGACCTCTTGGTTTCCCTTTGCTCTCTTTTGAATCTGTCCTTGTTACTTAACTGCATTATTAATTCTCTTATTCAGCATTAACTAAACAGTGATGGGAGAAATTATTCTCACATCCTTCAAAGCAATGGGAAAGGGGTTGTGTGAACTAATGTGGAAAATGGATAGTATCTAGATAGGATATGAGAAAAAGTGACTCTAAAAAAAAAAGTGAATCCCTTGCTTGACCAAAGCCATCATATCTGCTCTTCTTCCATGCTTTCCATAATGTGGTTCACCTTAAAAGATATACAGGTAGTTCTCAACCATAATTGGGATCAGAATTTCGGTTGCTAAGCAAGGTGGTTTTTAAATGAGTCACACCTGATTTTATCACCTTTTCCCCACAGTTGTTAAGCAAATCAGTCCAGCTTCCCCCATTGACTTTGCTTGTTGGAAGCCGGCTGGAAAAGTCGCAAATGGTGACCACATTATCCCAAGGTGTTGCAACCGTTGTAAATATATGCTGGTTGCCAATCGTCTGAATTCTGATCACATGATCTTGGGAATGTTGTTAAGGTTGTAAGTGCAACAACTGGTCATAAATAATTTTTTTAGGTGCTGTTGAAACTTTGAGTGGTCTCTAAACAAATAATTGTAAGTCGAGGATTACTTGTAGTGTGAAAATATATATATGCATTCTGTAAAAACCGGAGTCAAAAGTTTAAGGGAAAAGTAAACAAAGGTAAATCCCTTTTTTTTTCATTTTGCAAGAAGGGTGGCAGAAAGTGCAGGAACGTTTTATAGCAATAACAATAGCACTTAGACTTATATACTGCTCCATAGTGCTTTACAGAAGTTTACAGAGTCAGTCTATTTCCCCCAATAATCTGGGACCTCATTTTACCAACCTCGGAAGGATGGAAGGCTGAGTCAACCTTGAGCTGGTCAGGATTGAACTTTTGGCAGTGAGCAGAATTAGCCTGCAGTACTGCATTCTGACCACCAGGTCTCTTGTGCTTCTACCGAGCAAAAGATCAGCTGTCCTTTCTCTTTGCAGGCTGACATGCAGAGCTGGGAAGAACAGAGTCAAGGAGCCATTTATACCGTAGAATATGCCTGCAGGTGACTGCCCTTAAAAACTTGTTTTTTACCATTCTAACCCCTGCGATATACTCTTCTCTCTATCCCTGTTCCTGGATTTCTGAGGCTGGGACACTCTTGATCCCCTCTTTCCCCAACTCTTGTAATTCTAACCAGGTGCTTTCCTTCCTCTCCAGTGCCATCAAGAATATGAAGGACAGTAGCATGTATTTCAAGAACATTGAAGGGCTCCTTAGACACGCCATTGCCGTAAAAGATCGGTTGAATTCTGCACGGAGGTAGCTCTGGAGATCCGGGTCTGGGAAAACTTCATGGTCATCCTCTCTATTTATGGAAAGAAGCTTCAGATGCCAAGGGGAAGCCACTCTACACGTCGATGTGACCAAGACACGTTTATATTAACCTGTCTCCAGGTTTAATCATTTTTTTTAACATCAATAATTACAGTTAATTTAAAAAATTACTCTAAGCAAAGAACATATGTTAGCAATACTTAGCATTTCCAAGGAAGAAACACTGCAGGCAAGATTTTTCTTGCTGTGTCATGTGCTTGTACAAGTGCTGGGGTGAGACAGGAAGAGGAGAGGGAAGAGAATACATTAAGAATCCCATTATATCAAGCCAAACTGTTGGTCCATGTAGCTCATGATTGATGGCAAGCTGATCACACCTTTATGAGGATGGAGAGATGTGAATTTTCTGTCTTGTTGCACTGGAACAAGTGGAAAATTCTGTTGAAATTCCGAGTGTCATTTGCGTATGCCGGCCCATGTTTCTCCTTGGACATGCCTACATTTCATTTCTGGCTTATATGAACGTATGGTAATGGTTCTAACTAAATCACTAAAAGGCGTGTAATTCATGACTTGAAGTGAGGTCTTGTTACGGATTTTGGCTCTTGCGAACCTTAATCACTGTCACTTTCTGAATGGCACACAAACTGTGGATGTTGGATTCACAAACTTGATCTGATGTTGCTGTTCCGGTCTTCACTATAATCAGAAAGTCTACCTAGCCTTCAATTCAGTACAGATAGTCCTCAAGTTCAAAGCTACAATGGGCTCCCCAAAACTATTTGTAACCCAGTTTTGAAATTATGGCCGCCTCACACCCATAGACCCCTGCGGTGATGTGATCGTATTCTGTACACTTGACAACCCGCTCACTTTTACAGCCCTTTGCAGCATCCCATGGTCATGTGACCATGTTTTGTTTTTTTTTCAAATTTTGCTGATTTCCAGTACTTCCAGTTTTTGGCCCCCCAAAAAAAGCCCATTGGGTAAAATGGATTCACTTAACACCACCACTACAAAAATGTTGAAAAATCAGGTCTGGCCATGTGATGCCTCAATATATAACCATAATTCTGGGCTCAATTACAGTCATAAGTCAAAGATGACCTATATAACAGTGGTCTCCAACCTTTACAGCTCGATGGACTGGTGGAAGCAGCGGGGGGGGGGGGGAGAGAGAGTATGATTTCACGTGTGCCATTTTCACAAATGCAGCTTCATGCATGCACATTCACCCATCACTTCCGTGGCCCGGTTCTGAACAGGCTGTAGCCCAGCCCCAGGTCGCGGACAGGGGTTGGGGAACCCTGACCTATACAACCAACCTTCCTTTACTAGTGTGAGTCCAGACAAATTCCCTCTTTATGGTAGCACCTAGGAACAATTTAAATGTAGTACAGTATCTAATAATGGATGGCATCTAATATTAGTAGAACAAAATTGGAGGTAATAGGATCATTAAAGGAAGCCTCCATATTTAGTAGCAGTCTTTCTTGATGCTGGTTTGCAGCATGCATTAGGGCAGGGGTCTTCAAACTTGGCCCTTTTATGACTTGTGGACTTCAACTCCCAGAATTCCTCAGCCAACATGCATTAGGGCAGGGGTAGGCAACCTTGGCTCTTTTATGAGTCGTGGACTTCAACTCCCAGAATTCCTGAGCCAGCATGGCTGGCTCAAGAATTCTGGGAGTTGAAGTCCACGACTCATAAAAGAGCCAAGGTTGCCTACCCCTGCATTAGGGTAAGGGGTTGGTTAGTAGAATATCCTTTCTTACACTTAACCAGCCCTTTAGATTCCTGCCTGCTGCATCAGGGTTTAAAAGCAATCGCCCTTTCACCACAATTCTTCCCTAGTAAAAAATGCTGCTTTGGGCCTTCAAACGTGGACGGTCTATGTCAGGGGTAGGCAACCTCGGCTCTTTTATGACTTGTGGACTTCAACTCCCAGAATTCCTGAGCCAGCCATGCTGAGGGGAAAGGGAGAGGTTTCCAAGCTGAGCCATGCTGCCTCAGGAATTCTGGGAGTTGAAGTCCACGAGTCATAAAAAAGCCAAGGTTGCCTACCCCTTGTCTATGTAGACATCCTCACACAATCTGTAATATATGGATTTTTCTAATTGCTGAGAGTAAGGGAGGTGACTGATAGAAATATGCAAGAATCATTATCTAGGTAAAGAAGTCAAAAATATTTCTTTAAGTCCTGGGTATCAAGATAATATTCGGAAATGGCTCAAACAATCACCTCCCTGATCCAAGGAGGGGAAATACAGGTAGTCCTCAACTTACAACCATAACGGAGCTCAAAATTTCTGTTGCTAAGTGAGACATTTGTTAAGTGAGCTTTGACCCATTTTACGACCTTTCTTGCCACGGTTATTAAGTGAAGCACTGCAGTTTATCAGTGAGTCATAGGGTTGTTAAGTGAATCGGGCTTCCCCATTGACTTTGGTCACCGAAGTCATCGCATGACCCCAGGACACTGCAACCGTCATAAATGAGAGTCAATTGCCGAGCATCTGAATTTTGATCAAGTGATCATGGGGATGCTGCAACGGTCGTAAGTGTGAAAAATGGTCCTGACTCACTTTTTCCAGTGCAGTTGTAACTTTGAATGGTCACTAAATGAACTGTTGTAAGTCGAGGACTATTTGCACAGCAAAATCGGGCTTGCAATATTTTGTTATTATAGCCCAGGGATAGGCAACCTTGGCTCTTTTATGACTCGTGGACTTCAACTCCCAGAATTCCTGAGCCAGCCATGCTGAGGGGAAAGGGAGAGGTTTCCAAGCTGAGCCATGCTGGCTCAGGAATTCTGGGAGTTGAAGTCCACGAGTCATAAAAGAGCCAAGGTTGACTACCCCTGTTATAGCCTGTCTCAATAAAGTGGAGTTCTGGTCCTCCTGTGGAGTTCCATCTAGTGGGGCTGTGGAATGGGACAATTCGCCATAGCCAACTTGCTGCGGGACAACTCGCCGCAAGACAACTGAACAATTCAATTTAATTATTTAAAATAAATACAAAAATATTTTCATTTCTGCCATTCACGTTTTGTTGGGTACCTCTTTTTTGCATCTGTTCTTTAATTATTCTGTTCCACTATTTCTTTGATATTAGTGTAAAACTCTCGTCCTTCAGCAAGTTGTTGCCGATGGCGAATTGTCCCGCAGTGTGAGTTGGCTGTGGCAAGTTGGCCGTGGCGAATTGTCATAAACCCATGGGGCTGACCCTAATCTCCTTTTAAAGGAATCTAAATACGGTTGTTCCCCACTTCTTATGAGTGAATGAGAGAGCGTGTGAAGCAATCAAGCAATATGGTAAGTGTTCCTTCCAGGCAAGGGTCGTCTGGAGATTGAAGATCTCTGTGGGGATCGGGATCGTCACGCTTTCTGAGATTTCACACCAAGGTTGAACCTTTGCCTGATCCCTTCGGTTTGCGAGACAGGACTTTCCTCATTTCCTGCCTCACCCCGTGGCTCAGCAGAAGGCCGGATTCTGCCGAAAGTGTCCGGTGCGTTCTGGGGATGCTATAGCTCTCTTTCTCCAGAGTTGGTACAACACTGTCCACGGAGGTGACATTGGTGCTGCTCGCTGGGGTGGTCTGATGGGACTTCTGCTCCACGTAGGATAAGTATGAAACCTCTGGGTGGATTTCCAGATGTGACTGTGAAGAGGCCACCTTTGGAGCATCACTAGGATGAACGGCTGGTGTTTTGCTGCTCTGGGCCGAGCCGTTCTCGTAAAGATTGTGTGACAATTCTCCTGGGCTATGTTGCGTGGCTTTGGAAGCCCGGACGAGCACGTGGATCACCGTAATGATCAAGACGATGATCCCAGAGGAGAAGATACAAGCACAGGTAATTCCCGTTTCTCTCTCAAATGCCGTCATCACGTAGATCGAGAGGGCTGGAGAGCAGCAGAGAGGGAAAATGAAATTTTTAACAAGGACCAAAGCTTAAAACAGCCTACAAAAGAATTGGGTTCTCCCAGAACAGGGGTAGGCAACCTTGGCTCTTTTATGACTCGTGGACTTCAACTCCCAGAATTCCTGAGCCAGCCATGCTGAGGGGAAAGGGAGAGGTTTCCAAGCTGAGCTATGCTGGCTCAGGAATTCTGGGAGTTGAAGTCCACGAGTCATAAAAGAGCCAAGGTTGCCTACCCCTGTCCCAGAACGATCAACCAAGTTTGTAACCCATGTATTCATGCAAGATGCTAAGAATTGGATTCCCTCAACACACTGACTCACAATTCTCCCAGCAATTGGCATACTGAAGAAGGCTTGGCCTATATAGGTAGTCCTCAACTTACAACGGTTCATTTAGTGCCATTCAAAGTTACAACAGCATTGAAAACAGTGACTTATGACCGTTTTTCACACTTACTACCATTGCAGCATCCCCATGGTCACATGATCAGAATTCGGACACTTGGCAACTGGTTCATATTTATGAGGGCTGCAGGGTCCTAGGATCATGTGATCAGCTTTTGTGACCTGACAAATGGGGAAGACAATTCACTTAACAACCATGTTACTAACTTAACAACTGTAGCAAATTCTCTTAACAGCTGTGGCAAGAAAGTTCATAAAATGGGGCAAAACTCATTTAACAAAGGTTTCACTTAGCAACATCAATTTTGGACTGAACTGTGGTCCTACGTCAAGGACTACCTGTATGCTTCCTTGCAATTTATGTATTTTAAATTAAACCACCCAATAGCCAGACGTCTCTGTGCCGTTTATAATAAAATAAGCTCTAAAAAATACAATTTGAATGAAAACATAGACCACAGATAAATAGAAAATAAAATAGAATTGGATGCTTTTGTAACTTCTCTCCGTGCCTTTCCTTTGTGCCTAACTTGTTTTTAAAGCATGGTTCTCGATACTCCAGAAGTTATATGGATGGGAAATTTTATTTCCTTACACCAAACATAACTTTCAAACCAGTTTTTGAACATTTCTTCTAGGAAGGGACAGGCAAGGGAAACCAGAAAGGGAAGGGAGAAACTACTCACCTGCTAGATAGGCTAAAACAGCGCAGCAAAACACACCCACAGCTACATGTCTCACTTTTCGGCTCTCCAGCAGGAACCAGTCACCTCTGTGACATAAGAGCAATATATTTTTATTATTTTTGTCTGCCAAGTAGACAGATCCCTGCTCCAAACATCTCACGTGCAAACCTATTATAATGTTGATGAATATAAGGAACGGTTGCTGGAATTGGGTATGTCTGTTGACTCTAGTTTAATAAAGAGAAGGACGAGGGAGGACATGATAGCAGTCTTCCAATATCTCAGGGGCTGCCCCAAAGAAGAGGGAATCAAGCTATTTTCCAAAGCGCCTGAAGGCAGAACAAGAAACAACGGATGGAAACTGATTAAGGAGAGAAGCAACCTAGAACTAAGGAGAAACTTCCTGACAGTGAGAACAATTAACCAGTGGAACAACCTGCCTCCAGAAGCGGTGAATGCTCCAATACTGGAAGTTTTTAAGAAGAGCCTTGTCAGCCATTTGTCTGAAATGGTATAGGGTTTCCTGCCTGAGCAGGGGGTTGGACTAGATGACCTCCAAGGTCCCTTCCAACATTATTATTATTATTATTATTATTATTATTATTATTATTATTATTATTATTATTATTCGTCGCACAGTCAGCCAGATGTTCAGACTGGATTTGGCATTTTTGTCTACCTATCGAGTCCTTACCCAGGACCTGGGATAGGCAGATGTGGATGTTTGATGGTATTTCAGAGATCATCGCAGGATGGAAGCAGTTTCTAATAAGGCCGCCTTTTGCAATTGACTAATGGCGAATTTGTCAATGCCAATGGTGTTCAAGTGGTGCTCCAGTTGTTTTGGGATTGCACCCAAGGCGCTGCTATTATTATTATTATTATTATTATTATTATTATTATTATTACTACTACTACTACTACTACTATTATTACTTACATATTGTCCTATTATATTATTATTATTATTATTATTATTATTATTATTATTATTATTATTATTATTATTATTATTATTATTACTTACATATTGTCCTAAAATACAGAGAGTCCTCAACATACTTACTTTCATTAGGGACCGTTCAAAGTTAACAACAGCAGTGAAAAAAGTGACTTAACCATTTTTCACATTTAACAACCGTCGCAGGAAACCTATGGTCATGTGATCAAACTTTCAGCCCTTGGCCACTGGTGTATATTTACGATGGTTGCAGCATCCCAGGGTCATGTGGTCACCCTTTACGACCTTCCTAGACGGCTTCTGACAAGCAGAGTCAAAGGAGAAAGCCAGATTTGCTTCACAACCGCGTGATTCACTTAACAAACATGATTTGGTTAACGACCATAGCAAAACAAATTGTCGAATTGGATGCAACTCAACTCAACAGCCACTTCTCTTAGCAACAGAAGTCCCGGTCCCAATTGTCATAAGTCAAAGACTCCTTGTACTGTAGATTTGATTGTCCTCGGAAAAATTGTGAACAGTGCAAAAAGCAACTTTGCGCTGAAGCTGCCAAAGGAACCCAGCCATCCACCGTATCCATGGGTGAAATAGCCCCTCTGTTTTGGGAAGGGGGGGTCAGCTCAAACCGAAAGACTGATGGCTTTTGATTAATATCTGACCCATTTCTTTTAATGAAACTGCTCTTTTAAATTCTTACTTGGGCCGGAGCTGGTGTTCTGTTGGAGTTATTGCAGTTCTCTTTAACATGCAGGAATTCAAGCAGTTACCGGGGAGTAAGAATGTGAAGCTTTTTTGGGGGGGGGGGAAAGGAGCAGCTGGTTACCAGGGTTGAAACTTCATCTTCACAGGGAGCCTTAGGCCAAGAGGGAGGGAAGGGGGGAATGGAATCACAGCCTGCCTTTTGGTGTCTTCAAGTATTGAGTCTTGCTTTGTCAATTGGAGAAGGAATTCCACCCCACTGCTCTCCTTGGCAGGCATAGAAGGAAAGAAGGGAAAGGGAAGGGAAGGGAAGGAAAGGAAAGGAAAGGGGAAGGAAATGGAGAAAGGGAAGGGAAAGAAAGGAAGAAGGGAAGAGGGAAAGGGAAAATGGGAAGGAAGGAGAGGGAAAGGAAACAGAAAGAGAAGGGGAGGGGAAAGGGAAGGGAAGAGGGAAAGGAAAGGGAAAACGGGAAGGAGGGAGAAGGAAAGGAAAGGAATTTAATGTAGATTATGGGACAGAGAGAGAAGAGAGTGGAAGGGAAGGGAGATAAGGTATGAGATGGAATCCAGAAAGAACATTTGAAGCGTTAATTCAGAATCACCACAGCAACTCAGGAAAAATAGAGGAGCTGAGATGAAAGCATAATGAATAGAGTAAGTGCCAGTAGGCTGGGTTCCAAACTTGCTCATTAAAATGGAATTTCACTTTATAAAGGCTGGCACACGCATGTGGTTGGTGTGTATTGCACTTTGCACAATAATGTGAGCAATCCCTCAAGGCTGATGTGATCCTGGAGCAAAACTCTAGAATGGGAGACTTATACAAAAATTATCCCCCTATGATTCTGTTGCAGTTTTAATGAATTTTTGTCGGCCTTGGAAATATGTAAATATTAGCTACAAGCATCCCAGAGCCTGCGTGGGTTTGCACATGTTGGACAAGCCAAACTTGGATTGTAGTTCAGCGTGTTTTGTGAATCAGACTATTATAATAAGCCCTACTCAGGTTTCTTTATTTAGGTACAGGATTTAATGTGAATACATCTGCTCTGTTTTTTTTAACCCTGGTTCAATGTATGATGTGAACCCAACCATCGTGTGGTTTAGTTCAATCAAAATCAAAACCAAAAGAAAGACTTAAAATTATATCAAGCCCAAAAGGCAACAGATACCTGCTTAATTTGGTCACCTTTGGATTGATTCCCTATAGCAGGGGTCTCCAACCCCCGGTCCGGAGACCGGTATGGGGCCGTGGCATGCCCGCAACCGGGCCACACAAACAAGCAAAGCCCCATCCGTGGGATGCAGGCAGCACACAAAACCACACCCTCTCCGGTCCACGGAAAAACCTCTTTCCACATAACCGGTCCCTGGGGCCCAAAAGGCTGGAGACCTCTGCCCTATAATGGTGTTTCTCAACTTCAGCCATTTTAAGATGCGGTGACTTCAATTCCCAGAATTCCCCAACCAGCTTGTTCACTGCAGAATTCTGGGAATTGGAGTCTGCATATTTTAAAGCTGCTAAGATTGAGAAGTATCTAGGCAGGTAAAGAAACATCTGCAAGAAAATGACCAAGTCAACTCACAGGCCAATCATAAACTACATATATTCTCTATTATTGGACAAATTGATGCCCCCAAATCTTGACTTCACCCTTGTGTTCTTTCTCTTTGTTATGTATTTATTTATTTAACACATTTATATAGCCACCCATCTTATAACCAACTCTGGGTGACTCCCAGTCATTTGTTAGATCTGATCAAGTAGAATTCAAAGATAGTTAGTGTCTCTTGACTGACAGCATATAGTATCTAAAGGTATATTACACCTGGATGCAGAGGTTCTCTTCTTACTATCATGAATAATAGCACTTACCAGAAGCATTAAGAACACAATTAAGCTGGTTTATAAAAAAGGATTTGTGGGCTACCTAATCTCACCTTCTGCTCCACACGGAAACCTGGAAAATCTTATTTATTCTGGTAGCAGTAGCCTCTAAGAGGCTCAGAAGCAGGGCTGCCCTTTCTATCTGCCTCCATAATATTGCACAGTATTCAAGGATAGGCTACTTCTGACTTTAGAGAGTGTTTCTCAAGCTTAGCAACCGTAAGGTATGTGGACTTCAATTCCCAGAATTCCCCAGCCAGCAGCATGACTGAAAAGCAGGATATAGGTAGTCCTCGACTTACAACCGTTCACTTAGTGACCATTCAAAGTGACAAAAGCACTGAAAAAAGTGACTTAACCATTTTTCACATAATAGTTGCAGCATCCCTGTGGTCATGTGATCAAAATTCAGATGCTTGGCAACTGGAAGTTTTTAAGAAGAGACTGGATAGCCATTTGTCTGAAATGGTATAGGGTTTCCTGCCTGAGCAGGGGGTTGGACTAGATGACCTCCAAGGTCCCTTCCAACTTTATATTATTATTATTATTATTATTATTATTATTATTATTATTATTATTATTATTATTATTATTATTATTATTATTATTATTGACTGTAGTGTCCCAGGGTCGTGTGATCACCTTTTGTGACCTGACGACCGAAGTCAGTGGAGAAGCCAGGTTCACTTAACAACCATGTTGCTAACTTAACAACTGCAGCGAGTCCCTTAACAACTGTGTCAAGAAAGGTCGTAAACTGGGACAAAACTCACTTAACAACCGTCTTTCTTGCTTAGCCATGGAAATTTGGGGCTGTTGTGGTCAGTCAAGGACCACCTGTATGATGCTGAACCACACTCTTCTTTTTACGACCCTGAAATGCCTTAATTTCTGGACTTGGGTCGGGTTGACTGGATGGAGCTGAGCGTTAAATCGTAGTTTAACGCTTGATGTGATATGGTAGCCCAGCTTGGGGGGGGGGGTGGCTTCTTCAGCAAAGCAGAGGTCAACGCATCGTGGCTTAGCAGAAGTTAACCCAAGTTACATGCTCTGCGCCAACTAAGTGCCTCCCCCCTCTTCCCACCCCCCTTGAAACCCAATTCTGAACATGCCACCCTCAGGAAAAGCCTCCGCCACCCCCGATCGCGGCGAGGGGACCTTGCGTCGCTTCGGGGCCCTTCGGAGAAGAGAGACTCCCCCGCATACGCACCTCTCGCTGCCCAGCCCGCCCCCGGAGGCCGCGCATCGCTCGGCGCCGCAGTAGCCGTGCAGGAGGCTGAGCAGCAGGCAGCTCAGGCTGAGCACCAAGCCGAGCGAGGCCAGGCCGGCCGAGATGGGCCGCAGCAGCGCCCGGAGCCGCTCGGTCAGGTCGCGGTTGCCGACGGCGCCTCCTTGGATCTGGAAGAGCAGCATCGAGGCCAGCACGGCCACCAAGCCCGAGGCGGTGCCCAAGAGCATCAGCGCGCCCAAGGCGCGGTGCCCGTACTGGGAGAGCATGAGAGCGGGACGGGACGGGCCGAGGAGGAACGACGGGGCCGCGGCGGAAAGTCGCCCGAAAAACTTTCCCCAAAGTTGGTGTCGAGGCGTCGCTTTGGAGAGGGAAGGGGGCGCGGCCGAAGTGAGCGGCTGCGCGGGGAGAAGAGGGCTGCGGGGGTCCTTCTCGCCACTGACCGCCCAGGCCTCGGACCGCCGCCCTTCCAATTGAGTCTGGATCCTATCGTGGTTTCTTCATCCTCCGCGCTCAACCCGGCTTGGCCAAACTCCGTTGCCGCGCTCAAATGCAGCGCAGACACATTAGAATTAGAATCAGACTAGAGCTTGGAGGTCATCTAGTCCAACCCCCTGCTCAAGCAGGAGACCCTGTACCGTTTCAGACAGATGGCTGTCCAGTCTCTTCTTAAAAATCTCCAGTGATGAAGCACCCAAAACGTCTGGAGGCCAGCTGTTCCACTGGTTAATTGTTCCCACTATTAGGAAGTTTCTCCTTAATTCCAGGTTGCTTCTCTCCTTGATTGGTTTCCATCCATTGTTTCTTGTCTTGCCCTCTGGTGCTTTGGAGAATAAATTGACCCCCTTCTCTTTGGGGCAGCCTCTCAAATACTGGAATACTGCTATAAGGTCTCTGCCCCGTCTGTCTTTTCTCTAGACTAGCCATACCCAAATCCTGCAACCATTCTTCATATGTTTTAGTCTCCAGGCCTTTACATTTTAGTTTCCAGGCCTTTTCCAAAGTCTCAACATCTTTTTTGTAATGTGACCAAAACTGGATGCAGTATTGCAGGTGTGGCCTTACTAAGGCTTTATAAAGTGGTACTTCACGTAATTTTGATTCTATGCCTCTGTTTATACAGAGCAGATCACCAAGTGACCTTGCCTGGTTTTACAATCTCTTGCAGTGGTCATTAAGCAAATGTGGTTGGTAAGCAAAATCAGTGGGCATATTTTGCTGGAAATCAGAAGTAAATGCCAGTGGCTGGCAAAAAAAAAAAAAGTTATATATTGTGGTCCCATCCAGTGGGACTCTGCAAATGGATGTAAACATGGGCTGGTTTCCAGGTGCCCCAAAACAGATCACGTGACAGTAGTGAGGCCGCAGCCATCATAACTCTGAATCCAAGTCATAAATAACTCAGGAGGTGCATCATGACCTGTCATAAGTCAAGCACAACCTGGCCAGTGTTTCCTCAAGCACAGCAACTCCTTGATGTGTGGACTTCAACTCCCAGAATTCCCCAGGCATGTCCATACATCTTAATGTTGCTGAGGATGAGAAATAATTGTCATAAATTACTTCAAAGGGCCTGCTGATATACTGCACACACCACACACACACACAAACACAATTCTCATTTTTTGGCTAGTGTTTTATTCATTTCTTTCTTAGAACGCTTTCATAGTTACGCAAAGTACAGCAATAGCAAATCAGGGGAATGATAAATCTAGCTAAATTAAGTTTATACCACCATAATTTACTCTCTGCTGATCTTTTTCTCCTTGCTTCCATACATTTCCTGTTGTTCTTCTCACCTCTCTTCTTCTGAGGAACTCGGTAAATTCATCTGACCACAGTTTTCTCGGTCTCGACCAACTCATTCTTCCTTTCGAGTCTGCAATATGAATCTTATTCATTCTCTCTTTATGACCCAACCCCCCCACCCCACCCCAAAGAACTTCATTTTACTAGTGCTTCTTTGTACACAAAGCCACAGCCTTCATTCTGGTGCCTTTCTCCTCTTATTTTATCACACACACACACTTAAATCAAGTTATTTTCACGTTTCTCCCCATGGGCCCAGCCCTCATTTCTGTGCAACAAAGCAGACAAAATTACATTGTCCATGTTTGCTTTCTTTATCAAATTTCTAGCAGAAAAGTAGAAAGAAAAACGGATAAATATAGATACTGCTGACCTAGAGAACCGGAAACCCAGCGCTTTCAGAACCAAAGCGGCAGCTGAAGACCGCACTCATTCTGTGACGGTCATGTTGAGCCCTTCATTTGACAAGTTTATAGGTAGTCCTTGACCTACAACCGTTTGTTCAGAGACCGTTCAAAGTTGCAACAGCACCGAAGAAAGTGACTTACGACCAGTCCTCACATTTATGACTATTGTGACATCCCCAGAGTATCATGATCACATGATTAAAATTCAGGCATTTAGCAACCAACATGTACTTATGATGGTTGCAGTGCCCAGGGGTCACCTGATCATCATTTGCGACCTTCTCAGCAGCTTCTGACAAACAAAATCAATGGGGGTGTGTGTGTGAGGGAAGTTGGATTTGCTTAAGGACCGCAGGATTAACAACTGCAGTGATTCACTTAACAGCTGTGGCACAAAAAGATGATTAAAATCAGGTGCACTTCACTTGCCAACTGCTTTGCTTTGCATTAGAAATTTGGTCCCAGTTGGGGGTCGTAAATGAAGGGCTTTCCATAAATCAAACAGATTAAAATGAATACTAAGACTATTTATGCCTTTGAACTTTAGTGTTGGAGAAGACTCCTGAGAATACCATCGTCAGCCAAGGAAACAAACAAGTAGAACATAGAGCCGTGGTGGCGAACCTATGGCACGGGTGCAGGAGGCGGCATTCAGAGCCCTCTCTGTGGGCACACGCACCGTCGCCCCAGTCCTAAGCCTTCAGCTGGGTTTTATAAAACGTTTTTACTTTAGGCCTCCGCCGCCATGTGCAAAAAAAAAAAAGGTTCAATCAATCAGTCAATTTCAACTTCTCGTGGGGAAAAAAAAAAGATCTCGCAAAGTTGGAATTGATTGATTGAACTTTTTAGCCCCACCCAGTCTGCCGTTATCACCGCAGTTACGCCCACCCAATGGGCCACACCCACCCAATGGGCCATGCCCACCCGGCACCCGACGATACATAAGTGGGTTTTGGGTTGCAGTTTGGGCACTCGGTCTCTAAAAGGTTCGCCATCACTGACATAGAGCATATCAACCCAGAGCTGATATGGAGCAAATGACCTAATTCAAATTATCCTAGTTTGGACAAGTTATGTGAAGGCCCAGGTTTCTAGGGAGGGTTTTGAGACTAGGAAAGGTGGATGGAAAGAGGAAAAAAGGACGACCAGAAGCAAGGGAGATGGATTAAGTTATGGAGGTGATGAGTGCAACATTAGAAGTCCCGAAAGATCAGAATTAGGATAGATTGGCAGGGAGAAAACCTATGTGGTTGCTAGGAGTCAAAAACAATTTCACTTAATTAGTCAATCAAAAGAGGCAAAAAAAATTGAGGGAAAGTAATGGATCCTTAGCAGTTTTCTAGATGCTGGGACTGCTGGGATCAAATGCAATTCCTGCATTTTCTCATCTAACAGTGATGCAGGACACAAATCTTTCTTGCACGCCAGAAAGACCAGGGGATCTGGTTCAACTCTTTTTTTTTATTTTCAAGATTTTACTAGTTTATCAAAATGTAATATAAAATGCAACAACACAAAAGAAAAGGGGAAAACAAGGCAAGGGGAAAGTGTAGGGCAGAAGGGAAAAAGAAAAAAAGAATTGACTTCCAACTCCTTTTGGTGCAGTAGAATAGCATAACATCTCAACTTTTTACTTTTATATAATAATATACACTAGTCAAATCTGTAACAACAAACCTTCCTAATCATCAGAAAACTCAAAATCAAAGTTTCATTTTGTTTACACCTCAAGCACAAAGTCCAAAAACAGTTTCCAAGTAGAAACAAAATTGTGTTATTTTCTTTAATCAGAGGAATCAATTTAGCCATCTCTGCTAACTCCATCAACTTTTGCAGCCATTTGTCCATTGTGGGAATCAAAGTGTCCTTCCATTTTTGAGCCTAAAGTAATCTTGCTGCTGTCAAAATATAACATCAAAGTCCCATTTTTCCCCCCCAATTTTTTTGGGTGCATCTCAAAGGGGCTTTTCCAAAAGGCCACGGGACTTTCTTGCTTTTTTTTTTTTCTTGAACTGAGCTGTAGAAGCTTCTTAGATGAGAAGCAAAATGTTTTCAAGAGAAAAAAAACCCAAGAACATCCATTTGCCTTTCAGAAAAGCACCTTTGGGACAATGATGACCTGGATGATTGAGAATCTCTATAGACATCTGGTGCATCTTTTAAAAGACACCCGCTGCTACAGTTCTTAACAACTGGATAGGTGTGCAATAGGAGAGGAAGTTTACAATTTTGCACATGACAGTTTTGTAATCAGCATTTATGTTTTTCTTCAATACTTCGTAGAGATAACTAGCAAGAAAACATCCATTCAATTTAGAAACGGACAGTTAATCCCGTATTTATAGTTGGAGTTCCTGATCACTCAGGTAGTGATGAAATGGGAAGTATTTGGCTTAAAAATCAAGCACTGGGAATTCCTATATTCGGTCCCTGGGAAGGGAACAGAGAGTAGGCACCAAGTTGATTCAGAAATTCTTTTTCCCACTGGGGTGAGATTACCGTCCTGCATTTCTGCTTTAATTATATTACCGTTTTCCTAAATCTGCAACAGTCCGGCCAGGCCAAAATACACCAGTCTGCGTCCTCTTTTTGAATGTGGATATCCTCGGGCTTGAGTATTTCACTATCTTGTTGATCCCAGATCATGCTTTGCGCTCTTTCCAACACCCTCTTCCAGCACAGGAAGGAAACCAGACCCTTCAGTCAATATGAAAATGCCCAGGGATGCCCATTCCGTCTCTTGCGTTGGTGGTATATGCTGGGTTTCTTCCGCCCCAGGGAAATTGAGAAGCTAATTCTGAAAAAATACAGTTGTCTTTGGCACATGATTCTGTCTGGGCTCTTTATACCAATCTGCCTCTTGGGATTTGTACATCTACAGTACCAGTCAGGGGAGTAATTGGCAGGGTTTTTACAATATGTTGTGCCACATGCCATTCACCACTAGAGGAAGCCAATTCAGGATGCTTGCTGGAACTGGGTAATCGTAAAGCTACTGCTTAGATCAGTGATGGCGAACCTTTTAGAGACCGAGTACCCCAAAACCGCCCCCCACCCCCATCCCTGCTCCGCCCTACCCACTGGGCCACCCACCACCTCCATGGCCCGCCACAGATCACCCAGGCAGCCCAGTAGCACCATGGCGGCTACGCCCTCCGCCCGTGCCCCGTAGCATCATCTGCGCGTGACGGGGTGCAAGGGCAGAGTCTTGTCTCCGCTGCCCAGCTACCATGTCCTTGGCTGCGCTGCTTCGTGTGGGCTGCGCCCAGGGGCGACTCTCCTCCGGCGGGCTGCTGGTGAGGGGGCCGTGGGAGGAGGCGGGACTGGGGAGACGGTGCGTGTGCCCACAGAGAGGGCTCCGAGTGCCGCCTCTGGCACCCGTGCCATAGGTTCGCCACTACTGGCTTAGATCATTTGGATATACAAATATACAAAAACAGGTAGTCCTTGGTTTACAACCATTCCTTAAGGCAGAGGTCCCCAACCTTTTGGGCATCAGGGACCGGTTCCATAGAAAGAGGTTTTTCCGCTGACCGGAGGGTGCACAGTTTTGTGTGCTGCTTGCATCCCACGAATGGGGCTTTGCTTGTTTGTGCGGACCAGTTGCTGGCATGCCACGGCCTGGTACTGGTCCACAGACCGAGGGTTGGGGACCCCTGATTTAAGGGACTGTTCAAAGTTAGACAGCTCTGAAAAAAGTGACTTAAAACCAGTTCTTGTACTTTTGATCCCCACAGTCACATGATCAAAATTTGGGCCCTTACCAACCAGCATATGGGGTCAGGTGATGATGCTATTTGCGACTTTCCTAGTTGTCTTCTGACAAGGAAAGTCAAGAAGGGAGCTGGATTCACTTAACAACCACTCGATTCACTTACCAATTGCAATGATTTGCTTAACATCCAAGGTAAAAAAGTTCATCAAATGGGGTGTGACTCAATAATTGCCTCGTTTAACAGCAACATAAATTCTGCCCCTGTTATGGTCGTAAGTCAAGGACTACCTATATAGACTTACGACCACAAATTGTTAAGCAAGACAGTTGTTGAGTTTTGCCCCATTTGTACAACCTTTCCTGCCATAGTTGTTAAGTGAATCACTGCAGTTGTTAAATTAGTAAGTGAATTGAATCTGGCTTCCCCATTGACTCTGCTTGTCAGAAGGTCACAAAAGGTGATCACATGTCCCCGGGACACTGCGACCTTTTGATCACATGATCATGGAGATGCTACAACGGTCATAAGTGTGAAAACAGACATAAGTCATTTTGTTCAGTGCCGATGTAACTTCGAACAGTCACTAGATGAAACGTTGTAAGTCGAGCTGTAATGCGATAGCACACAGTAGCTGGAGAAGACTCTAATGCTTGGAAAAGGAGAAGACACTTGAAAAAAGCATGGAGCCAGAGCCATCTCTCTTGGATCACGTCTGCCCGTCTCATCAGATCCAACAGAAGAGGGATGTTACCGGATCTGTCCATTAAAGAGTGTCAGCTTGTGGGACTCAGAAAGAAAGCCTTTCCTGTCACTCATCCCGTCCTGTTGATCGTCTTCCCTCTGTGAATTAGTTTTATTGAAATATTTGTATTATATTTCTAGTGTGCTTTTTGTGTCTATTTTTATCTCGGCTGCTGGATAACTATTTATTTTGCATTTTGGGTTGGATTATTTTTCTTTGTTAGATTTTTAAAAATCATTCTTTTAAATTATTATTATTATTAATAATAATAATAATACTAATACTAATAATAATAATGAGGGGGAGGAGGAGGAGGAAGAGGAGGAGGAGGAGGAGGAGGAGGAGGGACCTTTGAGGTCATCCAGTTGGAAGGGACCTTGTAGGTCATCTAATCCAACCTCCTGCTCAGGCAGGAAACCCTATACCATTTCAGACAAATGGCTGTCCAGTCTCTTCTTAAAAACTTCCAGTGTTGGTGCATTCACCACTTCTGGAGGCAGGTTGTTCCACTGGTTAATTGTTCTAACTGTCAGGAAGTTTCTCCTTAGTTCTAGGCTGCTTCTCTCCTTGATTGGTTTCCATCCGTTGCTTCTTGTCCTGCCTTCAGGCGCTTTGGAGAATAGCTTGACTCCCTCTTCTTTGGGGCAGCCCCTGAGATATTGGAAGACTGCTATCATGTCACACCCTATTGCAGTGGTGGCGAACCTATGGCACGCGTTCCAGAGGTGGCACTCAAAGCTCTCTCTGTGGGCATGCACGCCGTTGCCCCACCAGAGTTTGCCAGAGTAGCGAGCACGTGGTGTTTGAAAGCGACAGGGCAGGAAGTGAGCGAGCAAGCGGCATTGGCAAGGAACTGGCCCCCGCTGCCCTGGCCCCGGCCACACTCACCCAGTCTGCCGTGACCACTGCAGCCATGTCCACCCAGTGGGTCCCGCCCCCCCCGGAGGGCACCACAATGCTGATGCAGCCCTGGCACTTTGTGATAAATAAGTGGGTTTTGGGTTACAGTTTGGGCACTTGGTCTCTAAAAGGTTCGCCATCATTGCCCTATTGTTTATAACCACCCCAAGTCACTTGTTTGAGAAGGCTGGCCATATAAAATGGATGTCTGGATGGATGTCTGGATGGATGGATTAATGAATTAATAAAGGCAACAGAAGCAGAGTGGGTGGATGCTATCACTGATAACACAAATAGAAATTTAACAACTTTAAAAAGCGATTCTACAGTCCTGGTGAAAGTTTATGGTTTATGGTTCCATACATCATGCAAAGCTTTTATACATAGAGCCAATGACTATTTAGATTAAAGGCTCAGTGAGCTTTTTCGAGGATTTAAACTTGGGTTTCTCCAGATCCAGTCCAAATTTAAACTCCTGGTTTTCCCCAGCAAGAGATTTGGAAAATGAGATTTGTATTTTTATATTCGAGGTCACCCATAAAAACAACTCGGTTCCATAATCAGAACAAATGCCTGGCATTACTAAGGTTTTTAATCCTACACCAGGAACTCTTATTCTAGATTTTGCTGAATGTAGGAACAGGAGAAGCAGCCTAGGCCCGAGGTAGGCAACCTTGGCTCTTTTATGACTCGTGGATTTCAACTCCCAGAATTCCTGAGCCAGCCATGCTGAGGGGAAAGGAAGAGTTTCCAAGCTGAGCCATGCTGGCTCAGGAATTCTGGGAGTTGAAGTCCACGAGTCATAAAAGAGCCAAGGTTGCCTACCCCTGGCCTAGGACCTCTTAGCCTACCTGGGTCAAGAGAGGGGAGGGGCCTGACCTCTGCTAGACTCTGATATAGCCCTTCTGGTGCTTTGCCATCAGCTCACATGTAACCTGAGGCTGGTGGTTGCATCAGTTTCCTTTCCAGCTCTCGTAAACACACATTTTTCTCCAGGGAATCTGGCTGTCTTGTTCTCCAAGGATAGTGGATCCGTCAGCCACTCAGGAATCTATTGGGGAGAGCAGGCGGCTGTGCGTATCTGGGATCAAAAGCGGAACCTACACATGTACAGTGCATTCAGAAAGTATGTTCACTTTTGTCAATTTTGTTATGTTGCAGCCTGATTCTATACTTGTTAGAATTCATTTTTTCCCCTCTCATTAATCTACACTCAGTACCCCATAATGACAAAGTGAAATCAGAATTTTAGAAATGTCTGTAAATTTATTAAAAAGGAAAAAAAAACGGAAATATCACATTGGCATAAGTATTCAGCCAGGACTCTTCCAAGAGCTGGTCGCCTGGTCAAACTGAGCAATTGGGGGAGAAGAGCCTTAGTAAGAGAGGTGACCAAGAACCTGATGGTTACTCTGATTGAGCTCTAGAGATCACTGCACCCCTCCACCGATCTGGGCTTTATAGCAAGTGGCTAGCCCAGGGGTCTTCAGACTTGGCCCTTTTATGGCTTGTGGACTTCAACTCCCAGAATTCCTCAGCCAGGCACGCTGGCTGAGGAATTCTGGGAGTTGAAGTCCACAAGCCATAAAAGGGCCAAGTTTGAAGACCCCTGGGCTAGACGGAAGCCTCTCCTCAGTGCAAAACACATGGAAGCCACCTTGGAGTTTGCAAAAATGCACCTGAAGGATTCTCATACTGTGAGGAGCAAGATTCTCTAGTCTAATGAAACCAAGATTGAACTGTTTGGCCTCAATTCCAAATATTATGTCTGGAAGAAACCAGGCACCATTCATCACCTGCCCGATATCATCCCAACAGTGAAACGTGGTGCTAGCAACATGCTGTGGGGGTGTTTTTCAGCAGCAGGGATAGGGAGACTGGTCAGGGTTGAGGGAAGACTGAGTGGAGCAAAGTACAGGGATATCCTCAATGAAAACCTGTTCCACAGCACTCAGGGCCTCAGACTGGGCTGAAGGTTCATTTTCCAACATGACAACAATCCTAAGCATACAGCCAAGGCAACATAGGAGTGGCTTAGGGACAACTATGTGAATGTCCTAGAGTGGCCCAGCCACTGACTGGAACCCCATTGACCATCTCTGGAGGGACTTGAAAATGGCTGTCCACCAACAGTCGCCATCCAACCTGACTGGGTGTGAGTGTATATATTTGCACATTGCATAAAACCCCTTTCTTACATTCTTTATTAAAGTTGTCAGTATTTATTAACTTTTGTTGTTCAGTCACTAAATTGTGTCCAACTCTTCGTGACCCCATGGAATTTATTAGCTACTATAGCTAAATGGATCCTCTTCCAATAGAAGCTGAACAGAAGCCTGTTTTTCCTTTATCCTGTTTTCCTAGTTTTATGGGAAAGAAGTAAAATCCTTTTATTTTTAATTGATAAGCATTGCACCACTGGGGAGAAATGTGCTGATTGTAGAAATTATTAATTTAAATGGAACAAACTGTTGAAATCACAACTAAAGGTAGTCCTTGACTTAAAACCATTCATTTGTAGTTATAATGCCACTAAAAAGTGAAATATGACTGTCTTTCACACTTACAACCATTGCAACATTCCCACGGTCATATAATCAAAATCGGGACGTTTGGCAAGTGACTCATATTGATGACGGTTGAAGTGACCCAGGATCACGTGATCACCTTTTGCGACCTTCTGATAAGCAAAGTCAATGGGGAAGCCAGATTCACTTAACAACCAGGTTACTAACTTTACAACTGCAATGATTCACTTAACAACTGGGGCAAGAAAGGTCATAACATAGGGCAAAACTCACTTAATTATCTTGCTTATCATGGAAATGTTGGGCTCAATTGTGGTTGTAAATCAAGTATGACTTGTAGTTCTTGTTTATCAACTGATCATTCAGCGACTGTTCGAAATTATGACGGACCTTTCAAAAGCTACTTACGACTTGGTTCCAGACTTCAGATGATTATACATACTCCATGATCACATGACTTCATTTTGGGTGCTTGGCAACCTTTACAGCTGGTTGCAGTGTTCTCTGATCACGTGACTGAAATTTACACATCTAGGCCAATTTCAGGCCTTTTGGCTGATTGCCAGCAAAAACACCGATAGGGATACATGGATTTACTTAAGGATTGCCATATTTGCTGATTGATTGATTGACCATCACAAAAAAAGTCATAAAATCAAGTCTGGTCACAGATGGTGTTCCAATTTACGACTGTCATGACTTACGGCCAAATTTCTGGGTTCCATTATAGTTGTAAGTCAAGGACTATCCGTATTGCAAATGGAACAGCTGGTATTGTTGGATTAGGGCAGTGTTTCTCAAACTTTAAGACATATAGATTTCAACCCCCAGTATTCAACTCCCAGGAGCCCACATTTGTCCAAAATGGTATAGGTTTCCTGCCTGAGCAGGGGGTTGGACTAGATGACCTTCAAGGTTCCTTCCAACTTTACTATTATTATTATTAAGTTGCCAGGTTTTCAACTTGGCAACTTAGGGCGGTATTGTTTTTTAATCAGAGGGAGTCATTAACAATAGAACACAACACCAAGAGAAAACTCAGCATTTCTAAAACACTATCTATAATCAAGCATTTTTTACTTCCATTGATTTTACCTCGAGATGTTTAAATACATACTTGTAGTTGTATGTCCTAGACTGTAAATTCCAGTCTGTATGTTGAACTTTACTTTGTCTTTATGGCTGTTTAAAGGGCTATATAGATGGTGCAATCCTTGAATTTATACCCTGCTATAGGTTACCACAAATAAAGAATTAAAAGATAAATAACTAAAACAACTGATGGCAAATTAAAATAATGTAAAAGACTTTAGCAAGTTCACATTAAAAATGGGATAAAATATAGCGCAATTGGAGGAGGAAACACCACAATAAGATTGCTGAACTCAGAAATTTGTGCTCTGAACAAAGTTTTTTAAAATTGGTGATGTTAATTAGAATTGGATTTTCTTTTTTCAGCATGCCATTCATCAAAAAATGCCCCTTTCAAGGATATTCTGTTCCCATCCCGTACAAATACCCAACATTTTATGATATTGGTACATGTTCGTGTTCTTTTAAATTATTATTACAGGTAATCCTCGACTTATGACCACAGTTGGGACTGGAACTTCTCTTGTCAGTTATTCAGTAAATTGTGCCCGATTTTACAACCTTTTTTTGCCATTTTCATTAAGCAAATCACTGTGATTGTTAAGTGCATAACATAGTCATTAAGCGAATCTGGCTTCCCGCATTGACTTTGTTTGTTGGAAGTTTGCTAGGAAGATTGCAGATGCATGATGATGATGATGATGATGATGATGATGATAATGGAAGGGACCTTGTAGGTCACCATCATAAATCCACGCTGGTTACCAGGGGCCCACATTTTGTGACTGCAAGGATGCTGCAGTAGTTGTAGCAATAGTACTTACTTATATACCGCTTCACAGTGCTTTACAGCCTTCTCTAAGCAGTTTACAGGGTCAGCCTATTTCCCCCAATAATCTGAGTCCTCATTTTACCGACCTCGGAAGGATGGAAGGCTGAGTCAACCTTGAGCCAATGAAGATCGAACTCCTGAATGCAGTACTGCATTCTAACCACTGTGCCACCACAGTTCAATGGTGAGAACTAGTCATAAGTCAGTTTTTTCAGTGCCATCATAACTTGAAGAGTCGGTAAACTAATGGTTGTAAAACTGAGGACTACCTGTATTTTCAAGGCTGTGTTTTTAAACGTTTTTTAAAATTTCCCCCTAAGATCTAAGCATATTTAGCATTTCTCAGTCTTGTTCCAGTATCTGAGGGGCTGCCACAAGGCAGGTTGTTCACCAGAGCACCAGAGGGAAGGACGAGAAACAATGATTGGAAACTGGTCAAGGAGAGAAGCAACCTGGAATTAAGGAGAAACTTCCTGACAGTGAGGACAATCAACCAGTGGAACAGCTTGCCACCAGAAATCGTGGGTGCTCCATTGCTGGAGATTTTTAAGAAGAGACTAGAGAATCACCTGTCTGAGATGGTATAGCTTCTCCTGCTTGAGCAGGGGGCTAGACTAGAAGACCTCCAAGGTCCCTTCCAGCTCTATTCTATTCTCTTTCTCTTGTTAACACTTCCATCCCCCTATGTACAGTATATAGGATGTCATCCGGGCAACATACAGATTAGTGAATTAATTTATTTCCTGCATTTGTATTGTGTGCTAAAGCAGAATTAGTCTGGTGGTTCAGGTTCAGACAATATAATCGATCACAAAAAATAACTTAAAACTAAGCATGTTGTGCAAATGTAAACCTACTGTGTCACTGTTGTCTCATAAAGGCCCCAACATAGCTTTGGGCCAACCACTACTAGTCTGCCTTACTTCACAGGGTTGTTACAAGGAAAAATAGAGCCAGTTTAGTGCGATAATTAAGACACTAGGCTAGAAACCAGTAGACCGTGAGTTCTAATTCTGCCTTGGGCAAAAAAGCCAACTGGGTGATTTTGGGCCAATTACCAGGAGACTGGGAGTTCTAGTCCTACCTTAGACATAAAACTGATGGGGTGACTTTAGGTCAGTCACTCTGTCTCAGCCCAACCCACCTCACAGGTTTGTGGGGAAAATAGGAAGAGGAAGGGGTATTAGATATTTTTGTCGCCTTGACTTAATTATAAAAATAAATACATAAATAGGTGAAGGAATCACTGTTTGCCACTTTGAGCTCCTGAATGCGATATATAAATCTAACAAATAAATACCTATACTCTAATGGAAATCCCAATAAAGTCTTTAGAAAAAAATGTCTTGGAATAAGTTGGAAAAAAATAAGTTGGAATAAGTTGGTGCGGAGTTGTTGGCTCTGAACGGCCACCGATTATCTCTGGGACAGAGATTCAGAAGACCACTAGAGAAGACTGGGTTCAGTTGCTCCTCCACTTGGGATAGTTCAGGGTGGCCCATTTCACACAACCTGCTAGAAGTGGGATTTGACAGTTTATAGCTCCTTGCATGCACAAACTCACAACTGGATTAATTCAGTGAACCAAACCAACCTCACAGGGCTGTTGCACAGATAAAATGTATACAACCACTCATGACACCTAATTCGACCACTGGCTAATGCTAGAATTCAATTGCTACGGATTTAATAAAGCTGCATGCATTTAATGAAATAAGCACCATAACACACAAGGGATTAGGATACTCTAATTAGAGTAACCACAATTTTCTTCTTACAGCAACATTCGATGCAAGATAAAATATTAACCTTTAGATTGCACTGTTCTTGAGCTGTTTTTAATAGAAGAGCTTTTGGAAACACCTCATCTCCAACACGCGCACGTGTGAACGAAACTCCAAGCTTCAAACCGACTACAACCGGCTTTGGCTTTTTTAAAAAAAAAACAAAAACCACACAGCATTTTGTGGGCGGCGCTAGAAGCCATCCGGTTGGGGGCGGTCCGTAAATGTTATAACTTAATTTCTCCATTAATGCAAATTACCCAGCACGGCAGAGCCAATGAGGAAGAAGTAGGAGGTGCCGCTATGCAAAAGAGTATCCTTTCCAGTCCGGGCCGAAGTGTTTCACGCGAATCCGTCGCTCAATTGCCCAGGCGGGAGCTTTCGTGCGCTTTGCAAAATATAATATACTTTTGTTTCGTTTCGCTTAGTATTTTGCAATTAACGCAATGCTGTTTGCAAAAAGGGACGTTTACCCGGCACTGGCGACGGGGTTTGGGCAGAGCGTTTGCTGCTGAAGGTGGGAGTTTCGTGCTGAAACACGAGCAGCAACTCACCTGAGCGCAGGTGTGGAAAAGGTAAACCATCCTGGAGGCTAATCTGTAAAGAATTTGCTTTGGAGGGGGGGGGAAAGGGGTTTGAAAGCTTGAGGTTCCCCTCGCTATCATTGCTTGCCCCCCGCCCTAATTTTCGTAAATAGCGGCAGAGGTGAAAAAAAAAGAAGTCGATTGCTCTGTTTTTGGTCAGCGACAAGTTCGTCACATTGGAAAAAAAGAAGGGATCCAAAAATTGGATAACGGTCTTTGACCAGCGTAAGGGAAAAATATCAGCACAGCAGAGGAAAGAAGGATAACAGTGTAAGCTTAGAGAATGCTGTCAAAAAATAAAAATATTCCCATATAACGCCCGTCAAATATTATATTATGTTTCAGCAGCGTCTTGACAAATACAATCTTGTTTAGCATCTGATGCAAATAGGGAAGTTATTGTTGGACAGGACCTTGCAAATCTCGAGGAGTGGATCTTTAAAATGGTGCCGGAAAGTTTATTTTTATTCACTAGCAAAAGGCTAGCTTCTGACCACAAGGCGCTGCTACAGGATTTACCCAAAAAAAAAAAAAAAAAGATAATTGGTGCTTGGTAAATGTATTGGTCCAGTAGGAAAGGAATATGAGGAGAGAAAAAAAGAATTGGGAATGGTGGAAGAGAAGTTTGATGTTTATTTATTTATGAAATGTATATGCTGCCCATCTCACTATTCGAAATGACTCTGTGTGGCTTACAATACAACAAAAGCAGAAATATAAAAGGCCGGCGTTTTGCTAAACACAGTTAAAAGTTGCATGATTGCCTCAACAATTTAGTTTTAGACCAGAGTCTTTCCCAGTATCCCTAATAACGTGACAGTATTTGCTCAATGTGGAGGAGGTGCGTATATTTAATAAATAAGCAAATAAACAATGATCCCAGCTCCACTAATTGCAGTGTGGAATAATGGTATAATACAAGTTAACTACTTGTTCATTAAAGAAAGTTTATGATTTATATATATATATATACACGAAGTGATTTTGAGCAATAGACAGCACAATCTTGGTTCTTTTTAGTCTCGTGCCAAATTCAGTGAGATTTCCTGAGTGCAAGTAACACTGTATATTTAAGAGTCTTGTATTAATAACATACCTATTGATCAACCACATAATTCATTATTTTCACAAAAATCTAAGTGAATGCTCCAACACTGAAAGTTTTTAAGAAGAGACTAGACAGCCATTTGTCTGAAATGGGTTTCCTGCCTGAGTGGGGGTTGGACTAGATGACCTCCAATTATTATTATTATTCAATTATATAAGTATCGTTCTTAGTTTCCCAGATTTTGGCCAAATCATTCCTAGTTAAACAAGCCATGTTTCAAATTCTTCATTCTGGGCAAGACACGTGGAACCCATCAGGCAACGACAGTTTTAAATCAAGAGGATCTGTACTGGATCCAACCCAAAACCTATACCAATACTTACGCAATTTTTTCCTTCATTACACAAAACCGCTTATTAGAAAGTATTAGCAAACTTTGTAACTCCCTTTCTTCAGCACAGTTGTAATTTTTTAACGGTCACCGAAGGAATGGTTGTAACAAGAGGACTACCTGCATTGTGAAAATAATATCATTTAATGATCTTTATGTCATTTTAACAAATTAACTTTGACAGTTCCATCAATTTTCATTTCATAGGAATACCTTTGAAGATTTTCAAATATCTATTTAGTACACGTGGCAATTTTAAGGTCAGTGGAAATGTCCTTGCTGTGATGCCTAATGGGTTCATTACCCAAAGAAAAAATACTTTTTCCCAGATTTTGGGTAAATTATCTAGGTTTGAGAAGTACTGACCTATCTATAGAGAGCCTTGTGTGCTGTTGCCTCCTCCCTCCAGAATATTCTCCTCCCCAGAGGTGAGGCAGGCCCACACACTCCTGGTTCTGGGGCCTGGCATGGGGAGCCCAAAGGAGCACACAATTATGGGGCTGATTGGTGCCACAAGAGTCCTCCCTGTGCCTCTGTATCAATTAATTTTTAACAGGGTTTAATTATTCTTGCCTCCTTCAAATATTATAATTATAAAAAATTAATTCTGAAATTGTATCTCTAATTCTAATTTTTATGTACCTTGTTATATTTTGATGTTTTATTTTACATCACCCAGAGTCCCTCACTGAGGGAGAAGGGCAGTTCAGAAATGTGAGAAAGAAAAAAAGAAAAAAGGAAGGAAAGAGAAAGAGAGAGAGAGAAAGAGAGAGAAAGAAAGAAAGAAAGAAAGTCCTGCATTCTGGCACAGGCAGATCCTTTGAGAAGCCATAATTCCTTAATTAGGAATTGACGTAATTTTGACGTAATTTTTAAACATAATTTGTAGCCATGATTTTTCTCTAATTTCCTTTTAGAGCTGTTCTGAGTTGGTGGCTCTTGCTACATCTTGTGTTTGTGAGTTCCACAGTTTTAGCTGTGCACTGCATGGAAAAGTCCTGAGTCTCCCACCATTTAGCTTTTTAAAATATTCTATTTCTACAAACCCTTTTGCAGTGACCAAAATTAAAATGGACATTTCATGTAAATAATAATTACATTATTATTTATTAAATAATATAATTACATTAAAAATTATAATTACATTGTATTTAATTTGGCACCATAAAATTTTAAAATTGAGAACTCCTCAAATATTTTTAGGCCAATAGCAAAATGCATGTGTTCTGGAATAAAGTGGTACAAAGTAGAACATTTTATTTCATGGTATTGATTGCAGCCATTTTAAGATTGGAGAAATTTTTTGCAACATCCTAGACCAGGGGTAGGCAACCTTGGCTCTTTTATGACTCGTGGACTTCAACTCCCAGAATTCCTGAGCCAGCACCTGTCCTAGACAAACATGAGGTTTTAATTCTGAATTTGAAAACGGGGGCACACATTTTTATATACATTTTAAAGATTTTTTTAATCTCATCTTTATTATTTATATACGTAAATTAACTCAGGGCGAGAAACATACCTAATACTCCTTCCTCCTCCTAGATTTCCCATAAAAGCAACTCTTGGATTGAGTTGAGAGAAAGGGTGATTGGCCTAAGCTTGTACCTAGAGGATTTATAAAGAATTTGCAACAAAAGTTAGAGTTTAAAAATATTCAATTTGAAGCAACAAGATATATGGATCTAAAAATTAATGTATCAACAATCAAAATAGTTGTGTTTGTTAGGGAAAATTCAACGAGCATTTGCAGTTATTTAGAAGTGATGAAAAATAAGATTCAATAAATGAATTAATGTAGTTAGTCCTTGATTTACGCTCACAATCAGGATCGTATATTCCATTGCTAAGCAAAGTGTGTAGTGCCTGATTTTACGACCTTTTTTGCCATAGTTGTTAAGCGACTCACTCCAGTTGTTAAGCAAATCACAAATTTTTTGCAACATCCTAGACCAGGGGTAGGCAACCTTGGCTCTTTTATGATTCGTAGACTTCAACTCCCAGAATTCCTGAGCCAGCATGAAGTGATTCTAGCTTCCCCCCGAAATGTCAGAAGCCGGCTGAGAAGGTTGCAAATAGCAATCACATGACCCTGGGATACTGCAACTGTCATAAGTACAAGCCAGTTGCCAAGCAAATTTTGATTACATGACTGTGGGGAATGTTCTGACAGTGGTAAGTGCAAGGACTGGTTGTAAGCCACTTTTTTCAGAGCTGTTGTAACTTTGAACATTCGCTAAATGAATGGTTGTAAATTGAGGATTGCAGGTATCTTACAATTTTTTTTGTTAAAGATGGGGAAAATGGATGAAAATAAATTCAGATGTGATAATAATACTGCTAGAATGGTAATGGGAACTATATGGTCTATGGCAAGGAACATATATTGAAAGAAGCCAGAATGACTGTATAGTAAAGGGAGCGTCGTCGTCTTTTTTAAAAAATGGAAATAAGAACTGGGCACGATGGGAAAAATCAAAATGAAATTGAATGCAGTGGCAATGGAATTCTTAAGAAGTACGCATAATAAAGCAACAGCAGAGAGACCCAGAATTAATGGGTGCTGAATTTATTTTATTTATGTATTAAATTTAGAAATCATCCTTCTCGCTCCTAGAGTGACTCTGTGCGGGTGTACAATTCAATGAATGTGGATTGGATATAGAGAGTACCGTTATAAATTATGCTTGAGTTGTTATAGAAAGAATGGAGGAGAATTGAAATAATGAAGGAAAAGCAAAGGGACCAGAGGAAGGGACGGCCTCTGGATATCGTGGTTAGATCCTCAGAAAGAGAAGAAGAGAGAAGTATTTTAAACAAAAAGTATAAAGCCTGTAGTAGAATCAACCAAGTATTGCAACAGAAGGAAGAGGTATATAGGAATGGTGCTGGAGTGAACTGGATCTAGCCCTGTGTCTTTTTCTTTTTAATTATTTCATCTTTAATTTCGTTGGCTTATTCTTTCTTACTCCTTTGGGGCTCCAGGCATACAATTGTTTACTCCAAAAGGGAATAGTGTGATGGGTATGTATATAAATATACGTCTGAGGTGTCACGGCGGACCTTTGGCATTTGTGTCATCCAGAAAACACAGTTTTCAAACACGGATCTCTTTATTTTGGACCCAGTGTTTGGGTATATAATGTGAGAGAAGCAGTGGTAGGATTCAAATATGTGAACAACCAGTTTTCTGTGTGGATGCCACTTCCGGAAGTCCATTCTGGGCCTGGGCAACAAAAAGTTAGCTACCGGTTCTGCCGAACTGGTGCGAACTGGCTGAATCCCACCACTGGAGAGAAGTAACAATTCAGTGATGAGGAAATAACCTTTGCTCATTCTCTGAGGCAAGGTTTTTTGTTCTGATTTTCGTATCTTTCAGAGTTAAACCGTACATCGAAAATAAATGCTAATATGCAGATTCAACATCTTGGGACTGGTAGCAAGCCAGTTCTAAATTGCATTTTCATGGAGGGGGATCATGTTCTCTGAACCAGGGAAAGAAATTCAGATGTATCTTGAAAAGTTCTCTTCCAGGTGTCCTGTTTTAAAAGGTTTTATTGAGTACAACAGGGTTTTTTTTGGTTCCTCCTAGGATCTTTGAAATAGGAGATATAATCAGTGTTCAGGACCAATGTACATTCTCAAATTTTGTCATTGAGAGAAGAAAGACTTTTTGAGGGGAGAATGAAAGAATCCCACCCATTGGAAAACAGCCGGGATAGATTAGGAAAGGAATTACACCAGGGGTAGTCAACCTTGGCTCTTTTATGACTCGTGGACTTCAACTCCCAGAATTCCTGAGCCAGCTAAGCTGGCTCAGGAATTCTGGGAGTTGAAGTCCACGAGTCATAAAAGAGCCAAGGTTGACTATCCCTGAATTACACTGAGTAGTTTTTCTCAGCTTTGGCAGGTTTAAGGTGGACTTCAATTCCCATAATTCCTCAGCCAGCAAGAAAAATGGTAAACTTTAACCAAAGATCCAGGGACTTTCTAGTCTGGAGCGGGGATACTGATGTGGGGTGGGTGATAGAGCAGCCTTTATTCGACTTACAATCACAACAACGTACGACCAAAATTTCAGGTTCCATTGTGGTCGTAAGTCAAGAGCTAGCTGTCTCTTTTATATACTAAGTGCTGGAAGAAAAAAATTGAAGTACACTTTAATAAGCTCTACTTTAGCCAAAGAGATGCTGATGAGCAGGAAGGTGTGTGTGTGTGGGGGGGGGTGCGGAGTCATAATTTCAAGGATAGGCTGTAAGTAGCTTTTCTGAAGTCCATTATAATTTTGAAGGATTGTTCAGTATATGGTTATAAATTGAGGACCGCCTGTAGCATGGACATGGAGGATCGGGTAACCATCTTAACATTCACTAGGAATGAATGGATCACCTTGGACTGGTCTAGGCCAGTGGTTCTGAACCTGTGGTCCGTGGATCGCCTAGGGGGGCTGCAGTGTCACAGGGGGGCTGCAAAGGCTTGAAAAAATGTTATGATTTAAATCTTGAGTTAACTCTGGTGGGGGAGGGGTGTCTGTGGCCATAGTCCGTGGCTACAAAAGGTATTTAAAAGGGGTCCATGGTGAAGAAAAGATTGAGAACCCACCGGTCTAGGCTATGAGTACAGTTGTTCAATAGAATTTTCTCTATATTTATTTTGACTTCTTTGAAGTCCTTTAATGTTATTGGTTAATCCACTAAAACTGTCAGAAGGACAGTCCTTGAACCCACTGAAACCAATAAACAACATTATGTTTTGACCAGAGAGCAGTTTGTTTTCCAGAAATCACAAATTCATCTTCTTCAAGACCGTACAAACCAATACCTTCTAAAATTATTGTGAAATGCCCACACTACCAGAAACAGTTTGTAGCCTTTAGGTAAAGAGATATGAATATACATTTAAAGTGATGCATTTTGCATCTGTATCATTTTTAAATTATTATTTTTTAAATCTGGGCAAGATGGATAAGCAAGTATAAATATGTTAAATCCATGCATGTATAAATATAAGTTCCAAAATAAAGAGTTGTAAGTGTTGAATAGACAGAAAGGCAGGGCATAAATTCAATAATAAATAAATTAAAATTAAAATATCCATGCCAGGCCCTGGAGAGATATTAAAATTGTGGACAAGAAACCTCTTAAGAGAATTTTTTACAATGTGGGCCACTGCCTTCAATTGTGTCTCCCTCAAAATCAGATTATAACTCAAATTTGGGGGCTGGCTGAAGAAAATTTGACATAAATAATCCTCAACTTACCAATGGTTGCTTAGTGACCTTACAAAGTTACAACGGAACCCCCAAAAGGTACTTACAATCCAGTTATGAAATTCCGATTATGTTGTTGTTATTATTATTAAGTTATTTGCCACCTGTCTTGCCATGGGGCTACTTTAAATGATTTAAAAATAATAAAAAGAAAGAAAAATGAAAAGAGTGTAAACAAAACAGAAGTAAAATAATAGGGCAATAACCAAACAATGACAAAGGAACACAATGAGAAAAATGCATCAATATGACAAACAAAAAGAAAGATGGGTGGAGAGCAGAGACCCGGAGGGACCAGCATGGAATTCCCCAATCTGGTCCCCAGGCCATTTGCAACGTCCCATGGTCATGTGATCACAATTTATGATATTTTTACCAAAAACCGTCATTTACTTCCCATTTTTGTAAAAAACACCCCATAGCAAACAATGGGTTTGCTTAATGACCATGGCAGTTACTTTGCAACCATGGTATTTGCTTAACGACCCTTCACAAAAATGTTATAAAATCAAGTTGGTCAACCCAATGACCCGCTTTACAACCATCACAACTTATGGCCATAATGGGCAGGCTCCATTATGGTCCTAAGTCAAGGACTACTTCTGTTGTATTATTTAGAGTCTAGCTAGCTCACACGTGATGTGCCTGGGATTTTTTCCTCCCATTTAGATCTGTTGCTTGAACCGGGTTCAGTTCCTGCCTTTTTCCCCACAGACAGAGTTATAACTCCGAATTCTCTCCTGGCCTCTCAGACTGAAATTAATTTCTGGAAAAAAAACAATCTCAGGAGAGTGACTTTTTCATTGATGGAAAGTTTCCCAGGGCTGCTAACTTTAGTCCTGGGTGTTTCAGCCATTGTAAGAATTAATTTAAAGATTAACAGTTTTATTTTGGGGCCGTAGCTGGCTTTTTGGAACCCTGAAATGGCATGATTGATTGAATTAGAAAGCAAAGCCATTGCTGGCCCATGGCTTCCAGACTTTACACACACACACACACACACACACACACACCACATGTTCTTCAAACGTTTTTGTAATCAAATATTTATCTTCCACTACTTTAAGGCATTTCGTTCCAAGGAAGAAATTATCCAATAATTAGGGCTGACCCATTCATAAGACCAAGGTTTTGGGGCTGGAAGCACCCTTGAAATGCTACGCATATGTGCCAATTGTCCTCCAAAAATGAGCTTTGCTTGAAGCAACATTATATTTCCCTTTGGTGATCTTATTTATTAGCTAAGCTTTATATCTTTTCCAGAGTTTCATGTGATCCAACACTGTTTTATCCCCACAGCAACAACCCTATAAGGTAGACTGGACTGGAAGTCAGCCACATGGGCTTTTGGGCCGAGAGGTAGGGGCTGGTCCAGATTCAGCCAATGAGCTTCTGTGACTAAGGGGGGGGGGGTTGGAACCTGAGTCTCCCTGCTCCTAGTCCAGCACCTTCCCACTACACTTGATTTTGCTGTTGGGTTGAGAGGGAAGAAAGGATTGGCCAAATTCAGCCAAGGACCTTCGGTGTCTGAAGTGGGGACACAAACCTGGGCCTATTTTGCATTTTTGAACTAACCTATACAATTACGATTTGTAATTTTAAAAAATTCCCATTTTTGACTGATAAATAGAAACACAGAGGCACATACAATATGCACATGAAAAATATTATTGAAAACGTCTCCAAGCATATGTACATTTAAAAATTCTTATGTTCAACAAATTGAACACATTCACAATATCTGAAACTGAGAAAAAAACTGGATGGATTTTCAACAGTGAAAAACTTTCAAAAAACGAAACAAAGATATCCTGGCCTCTTGTCTTGGTCACACATGTGTATAACTCTCCTTCAAATGAATAATTATAGAGTTGTTTCTGTTTCAGCAGTTTTAATTCATAATATTTTAAATATATTCCTATATTTATCCTTGTGATTTATTGACCTCTCAGTTTTTAAAAAGTTCCAAGTGGTTTACAATTGTATAGGACTAAATTGGGAAAAATTAAAAGAGAAAAAAGAGCTTAAATATCCAAGCAGTGATGGGATTACCTTGCCATTGGCAAACTAAGGAATACATATTAATATAGATTTACAAATAGGACTAAATGAGATATGGGGAAAGAAGTGTATTCTATGGACTTTCAAGTTCCAATTTTATATATTTTATTTTGCCACTAGCTACTTGTGAGAATACTGTCCATATTCAACACTTGGAGATAGACTGCCTTTACAACTGGAAGCTTCATTTGATTATCTTGACTGAGAGCTGTGGATACTGTACATCTCAATAAATCTGTCTACTTTTTAAATTCATCTTACCCATAACTATGTTATGCTTTAGCAAACACTGGGGCAAGATTAATGTTATTAAATCAAGATTACCTCAAGATTAGTGTGAACTTTAAGGGGGATTTCAGTGTTAAATCTTATAATAAAATGGAAACTTTACACCAGTGTTTCTCTTCTCAACAACTTTTAAGAGGCGTGGATTTCAACTCCCAGAATTCCCCAACCAGTATACTAGCCAAATATTTTTCAGGCTAACAAATTTACCAAATGACACAATAAATTTCACATACCTCTAATGAGTTTAATTAAAGCTCTTGATAGCTTCTGTTTTTTAATCATATTTGTTAGTCTGAAAAGGTGCAGCTAGACTCCTTCTGATTTTAAATAAATAAGGAAACATGACAAGGTAAAGGCCTTCAAATTTTCTTGGCCAAATTGAAGTTCTCTTATTATGATATTATTTATTTTTTACTTTGCTATTTATTTATATTTATTGGTCACCCATCTTTAGTGGGCAGAATGGATGCTATCTGAGTTTAAACTACTGTATATCAGTGGGATTTTGTTTTAATATATTTTAATATATTTTGTTTTAACATATTTTAATATTGCATTCTTCTAGAAGGAGAATAATTATTATTCCCCTTTTTGGATCCGTTTGAAGACTAAGTGTGTAACACCTCTGAATTCTTGGCAAGTTTTAAGTTCTAGATATATTACGTGGAATTTCATTTCCAATATTTAAATTGTTAGATACTTTTTGTTCATAAATAGGTAAACAGTGAGGTTTTGAACCTGAATTATGTGAGAAATTTCGTTGCAGAGTAATCCAGATTTAAAAACAGCAAACCAGATATTTTCCTGGAATGCTTGGGACTACAAAAGAGATAAAAACATTTAGTTGATTTTTTAATGATTTTAAGAGATTGCATTTTTAATATGATTTACCTGCAACATTTGCTTGGCAATATGTTACTACTGAAACATATTAATTAAAAAAATGCAGCTTGAGAAAGATATTGATACATCTGCAATTTTACGATCCTTAAGAGATGCAGAAAGTAACAATGTAATTTTATAAATAATTAAAAAAGTAAATTGAAAATTAATCGTAGTTATGTATTTGAATTGTGGAATGAAAAATCAGAATATCCAAGTTTGGATAATCAGTGGATTCAGATGTTAAGAAACGTAAAGTAGATCTATGATTTAAAAATGAAATTACCGTAATTCATCAGAAAATATTTTTTAAAACGTTTGTAGAATCTCTTAAATAATGTTTTAGAAGGGGTAGATTTTTTTTTTGGTGGTGCCTTTGTATGAAATTTGAATACGCTGTGCCTTGTACATTACACAACGAGCTTTGGCACTACCAAGGGACAGGGCAGCGAAGATAATTTTATGTAAATGCAAAGAAACTAACCTGATGTGAAGGAACGGATATAGAGTTTGGGTCTGTGAATCTATTTTTGAAAAGTCTCTGTTTTGAAAATGAGGTAAAGCAATATATTTACTCATCATCTAGATTTAATAGAAGTTTGAATACATTTTATATTGCTACCCATGGATGTTATATAGGTCTTTTTTCTTTCCATTAATGGGCTTTTTAAAAAAAATTCTTATCTTTAGTTTTTAGTTTGCACCTTGTGTACAAGTGTAATCTTGATTTGGGTAATTCCATGCAGTGGCCCAGAGTCCCCAGCTGGCTTCATGCTTAAATCAGGTTTAGAACTTAAACACTAGCCAAATTAATTCTTTTAGTTTATTTTAGTCACCATAATATATCTAGCTTTTTTCCTTCACTGTAAAATTGGTCTTTTTTTTGTTGAAACTATAGTTTGTTTTGTTTTTGTACAGGAATCCTGTACAAATAATTTCTGAAACGCTTTAGCAAATGCATTTAAGAGTGACATCCTGGGATGTGACACCATCCACCACCACCAAAAATCCATGTTGCTGAGCCTCCAGATGTGAAAAAGAAGCAGGAAGCAAAGAGAACAGTGGCCCTTAATATTATTGTTATTATGGATCGTCGCAATCAGCCAGATGTTCAGACTCGATTTGGCATTATTGTCTGCCTAGCGAGTCCTTCCCAAGGACCTGGGATAGGGAGATGTGGATGTTTGATGGTGTTACAAATATTGTGGTAGGATGTAAGCTGCTCTAAGTAAAGCTGCCTTTTGCAATTGACTGATGGTGAATTTGTCAATGCCGATGGAGTTTAAGTGATGCTCCAGTTGTTTTGGGATTGCACCCAAAGCACCTATTACTATTGATACTACCTTTGCTTTCTTTACTATAGATTTGCAATGGGTAAACACCTTCCCTTCCAGGATTTCTGCAGCTGCTGGTTCTAGTTGCTTAGCCAATAGTCCTGAGTCCTATAGCCCATTTGTAATCAGACGTCCAGGAACTCTAACATCTTGTTAATCTAGGCCAGGGCTTTTTAACCACCTGTGGTACATTGGCACCTGGCAGGTGGTATGCGACCATCCTAGAAAAGTGGTAGTGGGGGAGGGGAATGAGCTGAACCGGTGGCAGCACCACACAAGCCTGAGCGAGAGATGGCTGGAGCTGCAGGGCTGTCAGAGCTCAGCGGAAGCACCAGGATCAGTGCCAGGCTCCAGCTGGAGCTCGGCGCTGATCCTGGCGCTTCTGCTGAGCCCTGAAGAAGCACCAATCAGCTGGAAAGCAGCACTGATCCTGGCGCTTCTACTGAGCCCAGAAGAAGCGCCGATCAGCTGGAATGTTGCGGCATCTCCAGGGTCTTGTGATTTACATTCAGATGCTTGGCAATTGATTCATATTTATGACAGTCACAGTGTCCCAGGGTCTTGTGAAGTGACCAAAACCTGCTGCAACCACCCAGCAGACGGGGGGAATAAAAACCAAACACCCCCCCCCACCCCCACTGCCAATCCTCAACAGAAATGCTCACAACAATGAAAACCTTGGACAGGAGGAAGAGCGCGGCCGGGCAGGCAGGTGTCTTGCTCTGTGGCTTGGGGGGCACTTTTTTCAGTGCCATTGTAACTTCGAACAGTCACTAAGTGAACTGTTGTAAGTCGAGGACTACCTGTACTTTATCACTTTTTTCCCTTTTTTTTTTTTTTTTTTTTTTGGTCATCAAGTTTTTGACACCTTGCTAGGCGACTGGTGGTACTCGGATGTTGCCATATCCTAAAAGTGGTACAATGGGTGAAAAGTTTGAAAAGCCCTGATCTAGGCAATGACCCAGCTGGTATGGATTTCTGTAATTTACATCTAATTATATTTTTTATGGGCAGAACTCTCTTTGTCTGACTCCTCCAATGAAACCTGTCCAGTATGGTTGAATCTCTGGCATAGCCCCCCTCAAGAACACACAAGCCTCATAACCACATCAAGCTAGTGCTTCACTGGGAGTTCTTATTATTATGTGTGGAAAAATAGATTTGCAGTTTAAGACTGGTGGAAACTTAATAATTCAAGCTCTAAACATGGACATAAGAATTATTAAGGTAGCATCTAATAATGTAGGCAGTACCAAGTGGGATGGGTTTTTTCCCCAAAAATATACTTTGCAACTAAGTATACTCTGCAAAAAATAAAATATACAAGGATTTTAGGAAGGAAAAGGGGAAAAAAACAGGGAAGGGAAGAGGTAAAGGAAGAAGGAAAGCAGAAAAGAAGTAGAAAAAAAAGGTAACTTCCAATTTCTTTGATAAAGTTACAAATATAAAATACATTAACTTTTGATCTAAATTCATATTACACATTATTTCTATAATAATAATAATAAAGTTGGAAGGGACCTTGGAGGTCATCTAGTCCAACCCCCTGCTCAGGCAGGAAACCCTATACCATTTCAGACAAATGGCTGTCCAGTCTCTTCTTAAAAACTTCCAGTGTTGGAGCATTCACCGCTTCTGGAGGCAGGTTGTTCCACTGGTTAATTGTTCTCAGTGTCAGGAAGTTTCTCCTTAGTTCTAGGCTGCTTCTCTCCTTGATTAGTTTCCATCCGTTGCTTCTTGTCCTGCCTTCAGGCGCTTTGGAAAATAGCTTGAGAAAAAATTCTCAGTACCATTGATCTAAACAGCCAGGCAACCTTATTAAGGGTGGAATTACAGATAGTCCTCGATTTACAACCATTCATTTAGCAACCTGCTGAAGTTACAAGAGCACTGAAAAAAGATGAGTGGTCCTTGTACTTACAACCATTGCAGCATCCCCATGGTAACATAATCAAAATTGGGGTACTTCTCAACTGGCATGTATTTATGATGGCTGTAGCATCCCAGGAGCGGCATAATTGCCATTTACAACCTTCCCAGCTGCTTCCAACAAAGGAAGCCTTAATGACTGGAGTGATTCACATAACCGTGGCAAAAAAAGTCTGGAGCGATTCTCAGTCACCCAGGTCATGGTTATCCCAAAGGTGCTTTTCCACAAGGCAACTGGACTTCCTTTGTTTTTCTTTGAAGACTTTTAGCTTCTCATCCAAGAAGCTTCTTCAGCTCTGACTTGTATGGCGGAGAATGGAAGTAATGTCTGCAGGGAGTATAAATCCTTCCATTCCCCACCGTCCAGTCAGAGTTGAAGAAGCTTCTTGGATGAGAAGCGAAACGTCTTCAGAGAAAAACAAAGAAAGTCCAGTTGCCTGGTGGAAAAGCACCTTTGGGAGCGGCAAAAAAGGTAATAAAATTGGGCATGTCTCGCTTAACAATGGCCTTGCTGAGCAACAGAATTTCTGGACCCCATTGTAGTTGTAAGCCTGTAATTGGGACCGGTGTAATTGCTCTGACCTTGATTTCTGACTGAGTCCTTCTAGTAAATCTTAGAAATGGGGCATGAAGGCATAATGGACAGTTGCTGTCCATTATTCAGCAGCCATGGTTTTGTTTGCTAGACTCTGTTCCTTATTATTTTTGCCCACCACATCTTGAATTAGACAGCGGACTGGAACAAAGCAGCAGTCGTTGCACCTTGCACTGCAAATTCTATGCTGATTTGGGCTGTATCAGGGGCCCCCAACCCCCAGTCTGTGGACTGGTACCGGGCCATGGCATGGCAGCAACCGGTCTGCACAAACAAATAAAGCCCCATCCGTGGGATACGGGCAACACACAAAACCACGCACTCTCCGGTCCGTGGAAAAACCTTTCTCCACGGAACCGATCCCTGGTGTCCAAAAGGTTGGGGACCTCTGGGCTATATAACTTCAGGCTTTACATTTTTTTTTAAAAAAAAAGCCAAAACACTGTTACTATTAAAAAAAACCAAACTGTGGTCTGATATACAGTACAGGTAGTCCTACACTTGCAACCACAATGGAGCCCAAAATTTCTGTTGCTAAGTGAGACATTTGTTAAGTGAATTTTGATGATTTATGTGACCCCGGAACATTGCAGCCTTCATAAATATGAGTCAGTTTTGCCAAGTGTTTGAATTTTGATCAAGTGACCATGGAGATGCTGCAATGGTTGTAAGTGTGAAAAACGGTCATAAGTTACTTTTTTCAGTGCCGTTGTAACTTTGAACAGTCACTAAATGAACTGTAAGTCGAGGACTACCTGTATTGTTTTGCTGTTTAATAATTGGAGGATTGTGTTTTAAAATTGCTAGTGAGACAGTCTTAAGATTTTATTTTATTTTATTTTATTTTATTTTTTTATTTTATTTTATATTTTATTTTCTTGACTTCATTTTGTTTCATTTCACTGAAGAGGTGAGATTTCTTTTAAGCAAATGATTGATGCAACCCCAACATCTTTGAATATTGAGATGAGCGGCATGTTAATTAATGAATTAAATAATTAAATAAATCTTTTTCCGGCTCTAATCAGCCAAATATTTCCGGGAAGATCTGTTTAGACTTGAGATGAGATTTTGAGAGGGCTTTTGTTCTTTCTTGAAGGCAGAGTTCAATTTTTCCTGCCTGTCTAAATTTGTTCCCCTGTCTGCTTTGCACAAAAGGCCTGTGACAGGAACTGCAAATGGGGAACTGTGGCACCCCCTTAAAATAAACTGTGACTTTCACTCTTTGTCACTCCAGAAATTAGCCAGAATTGAGGCAGACAGTGCTGTTCTGCTTAGTGTACATTACTACTTAAGAGGGATCCGTGTGTATGTTGGAGCATTCACAGGTTCTGGAGGCAGGTTGTTCCACTAATTAATTGTTCTCACTGTCAGGGAATTTCTCCTTAGTTCTAGGTTGCTTCTCTCTTTGGTTAGTTTCCATCCGTTGCTTCTTGTCCTGCCTTCAGACGCTTTGGAGAATAGCCTGACTCCCTCTTCTTTGTGGCAGCCCCTGAGATATTGGAAGACTGCTATCATGTCACCCCTCGTCCTTCTCTTCGTTAAACTAGACATACACAATTCCAGCAACCGTTCCTTATATGTTTTAGCCTCCAGTCCACTGATCATCTTTGTTGCTCTTCTCTGTACTCTTTTCTAGAGTCTCAACATCTTTTTTACATCGTGTTGACCAAAACTCTTGCTTTCTCCAGTGAATTCCTCCCACATGACATGGTCAAAATAAGTTAAGAGGCAGTTTCATGCAGTTTTTGCCTTCTAGTGACATGCCTGCTTGTTATGTGTTCCAGTATTTGATTATTAGTCACTTCTGCTGTATATGGAATATGCAGGAGCCTTCTCCAGCATCACGGCTCAAACGAGTCAATTATCTTTCTGTCTTACTTTTTTAAGGCCCAACTTTCACAAACATAAATAGCTACGGGGAACACAATAGAGCAGATCCAGTGGTGGTGAACCTATGGCACGGGTGCCAGAGGCGGCACTCGGAGCCCTCTCTGTGGGCACACGTGCCGTTGCCCTAGCCTCACCTCCCCCATGACCCCCTCCTCACCAGCAGCCCCCCTGGAGGAGAATCGCCCCCGAGCGTGGCCCACGTGGAGCAGCGCAGCCAAGGACATGGCAGCCAGGCTGCATAGACAAGACTCTGCCCTCACACCCCATTGTGCACAGTTGATGCTGCGGGGCGTGGGCAGAGGGCATGGCCACCATGGCGCTGCTGGGCTGCCTGGGCGATCTGCAGCAGTCCCTGGAGGCGGTGAGTGGCCCTGCGGGCAGGCGGGGTGGGGGCGAATCGGGTGGGGCAGGGGGTGGAGCAGGGGCGGAGCCAGCACTCGGTCTCTAAAAGGTTCTCCATCACTGACTTACGCAGACAAGCAAGCCAACAATAGCTTTATCAAGACCCACCAAGCCACCCCCACTAACACTGGCCCAGCAAGTCCCTGGTGTATAAAAATAAGAGCAAACCCTCTTCTCTTCTAGCACTGATGGTGTTACCTAATTTGGTAATAAAACGTCTGCAGGAAAACCACCAAACTCAGAAAGCACCAAGGACCCCACTGAGGAAATGTTCTTAGGCCAGGCATGGAGAAAGGACCTTCTCTTTCTTCTTGTGCCATATCCATTATCGGACGTTGGCGATCATGTTGGCGATCCTGCTGCTGAGTTTTGTCCAAACCAGTCCCTTAGATTTTGAAGCCACGATGTTCTTCCTCTGCCTGGACCTCGTTTGCCTTCAATCTTTCCCTGGAGGATTAAATGGAGTATGCCGTATTTTTCTGGGTGTCGCATCACTTGTCCGAAATATTCTAACTTTCGTTTTTTAATTGTTTTGATGATTTCCTTTGGCTTTCCCAGACGGCTTATCACCTCCTCATTTCTGATCTTGTCAACCCAGCTTATACGTAACAGCCGCCTGTAAATCCACATTTCAAATGCTTCTAGTTTCTTCAGGTGGCCTTCTGTCAGAGACCAACTTTCTACTCCATAGATCAGAATAGAAAAAATATAACATCTGACAAGCCTGATTTTCAGTCTTAGGCTTATGTCGTGACTGCAGAAAACCTTTTTCATTTTGAAGAATGCTGTTCGAGCTTTCTCTATCCTTGTCTTTACTTCAGCGGTCATGTCCCAGCTTTCACGTAAATTAGAACCGAGGTGCGTGATCCTTCCAACTTTTTCTAGTGGTATTCCTTCCGAATTTATTGGTGGTAAATTAACGGGCTGTTTGCTGACGACCATGATCTTGGTTTTTGAGGTGTTAAGCTTCAAGCCGTATTTTTCAGATATTTCTGCGACTCTGTTGATGAGGAGCTGAAGGTCTTCATGTTTACTGGCAAGATTTGGTGGCTCCCAAATCTTCTTCCCGTGTGTAAAAAAAGAAGCAAAAAGCAGTTGTCCTCCTAACTTCTAAAGTCAGAAATTGGACCAAACAACAACCTCAAAGCAAACACAACCACAGACCCTCAAAATGTCCACCCATCCTTGGAAAAAGAAATCCAAGCTTAGGTTCACTGGTCGCATCCTGGGTTTTAGGGAGAGAAAAAGAGAGAAATACGGAAGCTTGTGTGAGAGGAGATTTTTGCTTTGCTGTAAAACGCAGGGAGAGCCTCTTCCTGGCTACCTATTCTTGTGGTCACAACAGAGCCGGGCTGGCAGTTTCCTGCTGTCTGTTCTATTTTAAACTTGGCTTAATCTGATGCTCTTATTTTCGGCTTTTGTTTCCACATTATTCCTCCCAGGATCAAATGTTTAGAAACGCAAACGAAAGCAGGGAGAATGGGGGAATACAAGCCCCTGGGAAGCTCTCCAAGGACTGATTTGGGGTTTCCAAATAGAGGGCAAGTGGATTGTGTATGTCTATGTATTTGTGATGCCTACTTGGTTCTTTATTTGCTTGCAAGTGCAAATAAAAATGCCCTTAGTGCTTACTTGATTAAAGATTGCTCAAAACTCAGAACTCTTTATTAGCTAGTTTACACTGATGTAAAGTATGTTTTTTAGGGTTTTTCCCCCCCGGCATAAATCATATACAGCAGTGGTTCTCAACCTTTTTAATGCCGCGACCCCCAACCGGTCGTAAGTCAAGGAGTAAACCGGTCGTAAGTCGAGGAGTAAACCGGTCATAAGTCGAGGACTACCCAACCGGTCGTAAGTCGAGGAATTTCCCTGCCCGGGAGTGCCGTGCATGTGTGGTTCCGCCCCCTGTGCCGGCCGAGGCGTAGCTGGCAAGCGGCAGAGACGGAGCAGGCCGACCACCAGCTGGCCCAGCTCAAGGGAGGTAAGGCACCCGCCGGAAAAGGGGGAAAAAATGGCGGACAGCCTTGCTTGAAATGGTCGATCGACCCCAAATGGGGTTGCGACCCATAGGTTGAGAACCGCTGATATACAGTAAGGGTTAGGGTGTAAGAGTGTAACTTTTGGAATAATGTTTATTTTAGACATTATAATTATTATGTTATGAAACGAGGGAAATTAGGGATACCCGAAGTTTAAACAATATGCTTATTTAAGGCTAAATTGGAATATGGTAATTGGAAGTTAGTAAAGCTTAAAAACAGGATTTGGACTGGTATAGGTAAAATGTTATTGATAATTTTATTGATTGATTAAATTTTATTTAGAAATGTATTAATTTGAATATGTTGTATTAATTGAGGGAAATAGAGAGGGAACTTTTAAGGAGTTAATCTGAGCTATATATGTATGACCTTGTTTTTGGACAATTGATTACCCCATCACTACGTTGTTTCCTAAGCACGTTGATGTAAAAATTGAAAAATTAATAAAACTTGTTTTTTTTAAAAAAAAAAACAAACATATACAGTAAGGGAAATGAAATCCCATTCTAGCCCAGCATTTTTGGAGGAGTGTATGTAATGCGAATTCAGATCTTTTATAGAACTACCAATTTTGTTGAATAGCAGAGTAAAAGACCATGCAAGCGGCCATGGAAGTCTTCTAGTACAAAAATAGGAGTATTTTTTGCATCAGGCAATTTCAAATGGTGCTTCTGAAAGAAATTAATTTCATGGTCTTAAATGAAAATTACCAATTGATAACGGCTGTCATATATAAACCGTTAGAAGGTTGATTCTGCTTATTCTAAAATTGGAACCAACTTTCCGTTGCTAGGCAAGTGGTCATTAAGCGAGTCGCACCCGATCTTACGTGTTTTGCCATGCTTGTTAAGCGAATTCAGTTGTTAACTGAATCATGCAAACTGCACACTCATTACTATTATCCCCATTCAAATATCTGCAGTATTTCTGCCTGTAGTTTTATCCAAATTTCATAATTTTAAAAATTTTAATTTATTCTGCTGAACCCGTCTTGTTTATCTGCTATGATAAGTTTTCCTTTTCTTCAAAATCTCTCTCCATTTTCTTAACCTCTTATAATCATAACGTTCCTTGCCATTTTCTCTTTTTACTACATTATATTCTTTTGCAACCATCGTTTTTCTTGGTACCCATTATACAATATTTTTCTCTCACCTTTTTTTTTTTTGCAACAATTTTTCTCTTCCGTGTCTCTAATTTTTCCCTTTTTTCCTTTTAATTCCGTGACCCTTTTTTTCTTCTCAAGATCCAGTTCTGGCATCATCAAAAAGTGGGTCTGTTCAACTTCCAGAATCTCGTTATCAATTGTGTAGCATCATAATTCACTCTTTCATAAACAATCAAATTAATTGTATCTTGTTTAGATCAATATATTGATTCACTTTCCTGTATAGATAATCCTCAACTTACAACCACTATTGAGCCGAAAATTTCTGTTGTTAAGTGAGACATTTGTTAAGTGAGATTTGCCCCATTTGACGACCTTTCTTAGATAGATAGATGGATGGATGGGTGGGTGGGTGGGTGGGTGGGTAGGTAGGTAGGTAGGTAGGTAGGTAGGTAGGTAGGTAGATAGATAGATAGATAGATAGATAGATAGATAGATAGATAGATAGATAGATAGATAGATAACCTTTATTGTCGTTTTTTACTGTGGGCACAACGGCACACATTAAAAATGAAATTTATTTGCTTGCTCTCAAAGTGTACACATACATAACACACATTTAAAAACATACTATATACAACATATGAGTAGACCTACACCCTTACATATAAGTAACATAAATATTAATCGCTGTCCATCTTGAATACATAACGGAAGGAGGAAGCTTTAGAGTTCACAGGGTTAATACTATGTGGAACAAAACTGTGGCTGAATCTGGATGTTCTGCTTCAGATACCACGGAGCCCCCTCCTCTCAGAAGGTAACAAGGAAAACAGGTCGTTAAGAAGGTGTGTGGTGTCATAGATAATCTTATGGACCCTGCTCAAGAAACTCTTATATGCCATGTCCTGGAAGGGAGGGAACTGCCAATGATCTTTTCAGCCATCCTCACCACTCTCTGCACTGCCTTCCTGTCTGAAGTAGTGATGCTTCCAAACCAGACTGTGATGCCGTATGACAGGATACTCTTGATCGTCCCTCTGTAGAAAGTGGTAAGGACGGGGGAAGGAAGATGTGCTCTTGCCGCCATTGTTAAGTGAATCACTGCAGTTGTTCAGTTAGTAACATGGTTGTTAAGTGAATCCGGCTTCCCCATTGACCTTGCTTGTCAGAAGGTCACAAAAGGTCATCACATGACCCCTGGACACTGCAACCGTCATAAATACAAGCCAGTTGCCAAGCATCTGAATTTTGATCATGTGACCATGGTGCTACAACGGTCGTTCAAGTGTGAAAAATGGTCATAAGTCACTTTTTACACTGCTATTGTAACTTTGAATGGTCTCTAAATGAATGGTTGTAACTCGAGGATTACTTGTATGTACATATAACTAGACATGGCTCTCTCAATCGTTCCATCTCTTTTTTTGTAGCCCCTCAGCTGGTACCTATCTGGTAGATTAATTTGACTGCTCAGAATGTACCACAAAATCCCCCAAATTGTATATCCGGTCCTCCTGTTGTCACCATTCATTGAAGCATAACGTGCCATTAATCACCACCCCATGGATCCCTACGTTAATACTTGCCCATAACAACTCAAATGGCATCAATTCATTTATTCTGACCTACATTTTAGCCCCTTCATTCACAATTAAGCCCACCCTCTTCCTTCTTTCCACATCCTCATCAGCTCCAGACTAGCAGATTAGAGCATCTTCATTCAAGATCGGGGGCCTTCATTAGAGCATCTTCATTCTAGATCGGGGGCCTTCAAACTTGGCAGCTTTAAGACAGAGCGACAGAATCAAGATCATGTGACGTGTTAATGCCATTCTATGATGCCTTGGTAAGGCCACACTTGGAATATTGCATCCAGTTTTTGTCATCCTGATGTAAAAAAGATGTTGAGACTATAGAAAGAGTGCAGAGAAGAGCAACAAAAATCATCAGGGGACTAGAAGCTAAAACATATAAGGAACAGTTGCTGGAACTGGGTATCTCTAGTTTAATGAAAAGAAGGACTAGGGGTGATATGATAGCAGTGTTCCAATGTCTAAGGGGCTGCCACAAAGAAGAGGGAGTCAAGCTATTCTCCAAAGCATCTGAAGGCAGGACAAAAAGCAACAGATGGAAATTAATCAAGGAGAGAAGCAACCTAGTACTAAGGAGAAATTTCCTTTTCCAATTAATCAGTGGAACAACCTGCCTCCAGAAATTGCGGGTGCTCCAACTCTGGAGGAATTGTCTGAAATGGTATAGGATTTCCTGGTTGAGCAGGGGATTGGTCTAGAAGACCTCCAAGGGCCCTTCCAACTCTGTCATCCTGTTGTACTTACCGACTTCAACTTAATGACCCCAGCAACAAGGCTGGCTGAGGAATTCTGGGAGTTGAAGTCCACAGGTTTTAAAGTTGCCAAGTTTGGAGACCCCTTTCCCTTTTTCTCAGTGTCATGGTTGTCACCAACTGGTCCCACAGAGACACTCTGCTGCCCATTGTCGCTTTTGTCAACTGGGGCTTTCACATCCTGTTTAGGAAGTTAGAAAAGGTGTCAACTAAATCAGGGGTTTTCAAACTTTTTTCAAAAGGCCAGAGATTCTGCCGTTTTCAAAAAATAAAATAAAATTTCCAGGACTGATCGAGCGGTAATGATTTACCGCTTTAGTGGTAGAACATGGGCTGTGCTTGAATAAATGTTGCTGCTGTGGTTGTCGTTAGTCTTTCCCAGAACTGATCAGGTCCGTGATGAGGTGTGTGAATCCATCCCCTGATTGACTGTTTCCGAAGCAGGAGTCCCCCAATGTCATATTATTCCACTACAAGTAGCCTTCAACTTATGATCACAGTTGGGACTGGAACTTCTATCACTAAGCAATATGGTTGTTAAATGAGTCACAGCCGATTTTCCGACCTTGTTGATGCAGTCATTGGCTGTTCAGCAAATCCAACTTCCCCCATTCCCTCCAGAAGTTGTGGGTGGTCCAACACTGGAGGTTTTAAACCAGTCTGAAATGGTATAGGATTTCCTGCTTGAACAGGGGGTTGGACTAGAAGACCTCCAAGGCCTCTTCCAACCCTATTGTTTTGTTATTGACTTTGCTTGTTGGAATCCCTGGGGAGATTGCATGAGGTGTCCACTTGACCCCTGGACACTTCACCCTTCTTATATAACTGCTGGTTGCCAAGTGCCTGAATTTTGATCACGTGCCCACAAGGGCTCTGCGACGGTCATTATCAGATGCAAGAAATCAGGAAACCCAGGCAATTCAAATGAATATAAAGAGTTATTGCACGCTTAAACTCTCTACAAGAATCTGAACTAACAGTTTCTGAAAATTGGCAGTAGGTAAGAATTAGTGGAATTCAAGGTGGGCTGGACTTAGATCTCTTGAGAAGGGACTCAAGACTTATGACATGCCTGATCCCTCCCTCAGGCTCAGCCTGGTCATCTCTTATAGTCGTAAATGTAAGGATCAATCGTGAGCCAATTTTTTTCAGTGCCGTTGTAACTCTGAATGGTCGTTAAATGAATGGTCATAATTCAAAGACTACCTGTACTTCACAGCTCTAACCAACAGGAAGTTCTCCCCATTATTTAGCCTGCCTCCCCTTTCTTTCAATTTCAACCCAAGTTGTCATCATCATCATCATCATAGTAATAATAATAATAATAATAATAATAATAATAATAATAATAATAATAATAATAATAATAATAATAATAATAATAATAGTTGGAAGGGACCTTGGAGGTCATCTAGTCCAACCCCCTGCTCAGGCAGGAAGCCCTATACCATTTCGGACAAATGGCTGTCCAGTCTCTTCTTAAAAACTTCCAGTGTTGGAGCATTCACCGTTTCTGGAGGCAGGTTGTTCCACTGGTTAATTGTTCTCACTGTCAGGAAGTTTCTCCTTAGTTCTAGATTGCTTCTCTCCTTGATTAGTTTCCACCCGTTGCTTCTTGTTCTGCCTCCAGGCGCTTTGGAAAATAGCTTGACTCCCTCTTCTTTGTGGCAGCCCCTGAGATACTGGAACACTGCTATCCTGTCCCCCCTCGTCCTTCTCTTCATTAAACAAGACATACCCAATTCCAGCAACCGTTCCGTATACGTTTTAGCCTCCAGTCCCCTCATCATCTTTGTTGCTCTTCATGATCTTGCTTTTGATTTTAATAGAGAACAAATTGTCCTCTTTTGCAACTGGTTTTTAGGTGTTTAGAATGAATGAGTGCAGGAACTAGGAATGTCTAGTCTAATGAAGAGGAGAACTACGGGCGATAGGATAGTGGTTTTCCAATATTTGAAGGGCTGTTAAGAAAGGAGGGGAGTCAACCTATTCTCAAAAGCTCCTGAGGGCAAGACGAGAAGTAAGGAATGGAAACTTTTCAAAGAGAGATCCAACCTAGAATTAAGGAGAAATTTTCTGTCAGTGAGAATAATTAATCAGTGGAACAGCTTACTTCCAGAAGTTGTGGGTGCTCCATCACTGGAGATTTTTTAAAAAAAGATAGGCAACCATTTGTCTAGAATAGTATAGTATAGGGTCTCCTGGTTGAGAAGGGAGTTGGACTAGAACAGGGGTCCCTAGTCCCTGGTTCATGGACCAGGACCGGTCCACGACCTGTTGGGAACTGGGCTGTGCAAGCGAAAGCAAAACTTTATTTGCGCATGTGTGAGATTAGATTGTGCACATGAAACCACCCCCTCCTCCATGCTGCTGCTGTGGAGCCAAAAAGATTGGACACCGCTGGACTAGAAGACCTCCAAGGTTCCTTCCAACTCTGTTATTCTTGTTCTGCCTTCTCTTTTGCAGGCTGAATACAGCCGTTCATTCATTCATTCATTCATTCATTCATTCATTCATTCATTCCCAAGCTGTTTTCATCCTGGTAGCTCTCTGCTGAACCCACTCCAGGATTTTTATGTCACTTGTAAAATACAAAGCCCACCAGAGGATATCGAGCAAGGCCTAGCCCAGGGGTAGGCAACCTTGGCTCTTTTATGACTCGTGGACTTCAACTCCCAGAATTCCTGAGCCAGTCATGCTGAGGGGAAAGGGAGAGGTTTCCAAGCTGAGCCATGCTGGCTCAGGCATTCTGGGAGTTGAAGTCCACGAGTCATAAAAGAGCCAAAGTTGCCTACCCCTGGGAGCCCAAGAGTTTTCAAAGTTTCAAGGCTTCTAGCTGAAAGGCGAAAAGATTAATATGATCTGAAGAGAAATCACTCGGAAGGTTGAGAGTTCAATCCTAGGCAGCAGCAGATGTTTCTCTGCTAGGCCGCAAAGAAAAAAAAAATCTGCTGTGAACTCCACGTAGGCGTCAGGAAGGGCATCCAGCCAGTAAATGCTTAGCTTCATTCAGTCGCCCTGACTCCACCCTGAATAAAGGCATTAAGAAGCCATAAAAAGAAGAAAAAAAAAGACTTCTAGTCGGAAAGAAGAAGTAGCCAGTTTCCTTGGTGAGGAAGCCGAAGCTCAAGAGGCAGAAAATTGTCTGTGCTTGCATGAATGTTTTTTCCCCTTAGTCTTAACCTCATTTTGTGGAACGTTGATGATGATGTTATCCATTCAGCCGTGTCCGACTCTTGGTGATTCTATGGGCCAGGTCGCTCCACATCTTCCAATCTTGTATTACTTTTTTCTGTACTCTGGCTGGTGTCAGCTTTGATGGTATCCAGCCAACGCATTCTTTGGCATCCTGGTCTCCTTTTTACCTCTAATTCTTCTAAATATAATTGCTTTCTCTGGTGAATTCCCCCGCATGACATGGCCAAAATAAGTGATACACGGTTTTGTGATTTTTGCCTTCTCAGTGAGATGTCTGGTGTTATTAGCTCCAGTACTTCCTTGTTGACCATCTTTGCTATCCAAGGATGTGGAACGCTGGGATTCTGCAGAACGCAGTCTGCAAAATGTTGGACTATTGATTTTTATTTATCTATTTTTTACGTATTTTTTACCCTCTCATCTTCCTCAAAGAGAGACTAGGTTGGCTACTCTTAATCGTGAGGATAACCCTGCTTCATAATAAGGACACTCTTAGTCTGGGTGCATTTTGATGAGTGTGCCAGAAGCACACTCCAAAGCTCACACTATATTCCATGCAACGAATGAAGGCAAATATACGTGTCCCAGATTGAAGTTGCGGGATCTTGGTCGGTCACGGGGACCAGAGATTTGCTGTCTTCCGAGCTTTCGACTCATGCTGGGGCCCATCCTCAAGGGAACTTTTCTCTCTAGCAGAGAATGTGCTGTTCTGTGTGTGGAATTTATAGTGTTTGTAAATGCCACTTACAGAACAGCACACACTCTGCTAGAGAGAAGTTCCCTGAAGATGGGCTCCAACACGAATCCGAAAGCTCGGAAGACAGCAAGTGAGGGTCTCTAATCAAGAGAACATCTTGCAAGCCAACATATCGCACAGGTAGTCCTTGACTTACAACCATGTATTTAGTGAGGATTCAGAGTTACAACAGCATTGAAAAGGGAGACTTCCAACCAGTGGTGGGATTCTAATATGCGAACAACTGGTTCTCTGTGTGGATGCCGCTTCCGGAAGTCCGTTCTGGGCCTGGGCAATGAAAAATTAGCTACCGGTTCTGCTGAAATGGTGCGAACCTGCTGAATCCCACCACTGCTTACAACCATTTCTCACACTTAAGGACTGTCGCAGTTATGTGATCTAAATTGATATGGTTGGCAACTGGAATGTATTTATGACAACTGCACGCACCCAGGGGTCACGTGATAGCCATTTGCAACCTTCCCAACCAGCTTCCACCAAGCAAAGTTGTATTAGTTTAATGATTGCATGATTCACTTAACAACTGCAGTGATTCACTTAACAATTGTGGCAAAGAAAAGGTCGTAAATATCGGGTGTGGCTCACTTAGCCACCTTGCTTAGCAAGAGAAATTCAGGTCTCGGTTGTGATTGCAAATATTATACCAACAAGGAGGATATTTGGGTGCAAGTATGAATGGTTTTAATAGGAATATTGAGGATCTCGCCATGCAGAATCAGCCTCACCCAGCATAAGAACCTCCAGTTCCAAAGTGGAGTACAGATTTGAAGGAAGTTAGCTTTCCAAAGGATCCCAAAACCAGTCTTGATTCAGATTGCACAGCTCCCTCTTTTAGCATCCGAAAGATTGGAAACCTAACTGTTTTATATCTTCTTATAAAAATTGTCTGAAAGCCAAACTCTATATCTGGGAAAATACGGCATGCTCCTTGTTTGGAGCTGGGATGCTGGATCCATTAAAATCTATAATATTGATTTTTATTCCATAATTAGCCCTTGCAGATGAGAAATTGACACTGCTTTCCGGTTTCCCTTAATGAGCTTTCTAGGGAAGACCTGGCTGATGAAACCTGTAGATCTTTTTACATAAGCTTTGCCAACCAATCAGGTCTCTACCCAGTACTGTCTTTCTAGTGGCCAGCCAGGTACAGACTGGAGCTAGAGCTGTATTCTGCTAAGCGACAGCAAACTTAGGTTCACCTTTTTGATACCTTCGTTTGATTGGTTTATTCCTTAGCTTTTTGAAATATTTTGATAGAGACCCTCCTTGCCCTCTTCCTCTGTTTTCAGACAGCCTTGGTTTAAAAGCAGAACAGCTGACACTCCTTTTCTTCCTTCTTTTGTGGACACTAAAGTGTGTAGGTGTGTGGCTTTTGTTTGGGGCAAGAATGGGTGATTTGTGACCTCAGGGATGCATGTGGTTCTCAGGTTCTGTTTTGCTGATCTGGATTGCTGAAAAAGGACAGCCGGACTCTTCATTTTAGGGAGAAACTAGGACAGGGGTAGGCAACCTTGTCTCTTTTATGACTCGTGGACTTCAACTCCCAGAATTCCTGAGCCAGCATGGCTCAGCTTGGAAACTCTCCCTTTCCCCTCAGCATGGCTGGCTCAGGAATTCTGGGAGTTGAAGTCCACGAGTCATAAAAGAGACAAGGTTGCCTACCCCTGAACTAGGACCACGAGATATAGGCTGCAAAAAGGTAGACAACCACTAGATGGAAGCAGAAAGATAGGATTTTCCTTATCTTTTTTGCTGCCATCTGTTGGTCAGCTTTTGCAGTTCTGGTAATGTTGGGCAGTGTTTCTCATTTTCAGATGTATGGACTTCAACTTCAGTGTGTGGAGTTGAAGTCCACACAACCGAAGGCTGCCAAGGATGAGAAACACCGCTCTTGAGAAACACTTGAAAATTGCAACATGTATTTCAATTTTATAAGATAGCTAACTCGGAATCGATTCTTAGTAATTAAGACTGAACTTACTATAGTGCTCAATTCTATTCAGTGGTTGTGCACGGTCATTGTTAAATATTTGTAGCTTATGTTTGTAGTGATTCTTAATCCCTTTAAGTGACATATTCAACTGCTTATAATAATTTATATTTTAGAAGGCCGTAGTCTCCAGGATGCTTTTAAATCCCTGATTTATTTAGTTGCATTTTTTTTATCCTTTTCTCGTGTTGTCTTTTGTGTTTGTTTATAAGAAAGAGAAAGAAAGGAAGGAAGGAAGGAAGGAAGGAAGGAAGAGAAAGAAGGAAGGAAGGAAGGAAGGAAGGAAGGAAGGAAGGAAGGAAGGAAGGTCACATTTAAAAAAGAAAAGGAACAAAATAATTATAGCATAATTCTTATAAAGTAGGCTTATCACAAGGATTTCTTTCTAAAAAAATAGAAGTTTCTCAGATCTCCTTCCAAAACCGATCCCAAGTCATGTATGCAATGTGTCCTTTTTCATTTCCAGGCCCTCAGGATTACCTGTATTATGTATATTCACAGTCTTGAGCGACATACAAAGTAATAAAGGCGGGATAATTATCTAATATAATAAATTAATAACATTAAAACTCACCCCCTTAAAACAAACCTAATTAAACCCTAATCAGTCCAGGTTTCCAAGCTTAGAACGCTGGCCTGCCAAGGTGTAATTCTGTTGTTTAAAGCAATGGAGAGACCCAAAGTTTATTTCAATTTCCTTAAATAAGATGCCAGAAAAATAAAAAGCAACCAAAGGCCTTTTTCTGATATTGAGGTGAAGTGTTTTCCAACTTTTTCTTTTTGCTGTCTGGACAGTGTTTAACATTTATTTTAACAACTCATTCTAGCTAAAGCTAAATGTAGCAAATACAGGTAATCCTTGACTGTTGTTAAGTGAGACGTGTTAAGTGAATTTTGCCCCATTTTATCACCTTTCTTGCCACAACTGTTAAGTGAACCATTGCCGTTAAGTTAGTAACACAATTGTTAAGTGAATCTGGCTTTGCTTATCAAAGGTTGCAAAAGGTGATCACGTGACCCCCTGGGACACTGCAGCCGTCAGAAATCTGAACCGGTTGCCAAGCAACTGAATTTTGATCACGTGACCGTGGGGATGCTGCAACGGTCATAAGTGTGAAAAACGGTCGTGTCACTTTTTTCAGTGCCGTTGTCACTTCAAATGGCCACTAAGCGAAATGTTGTAATTCGAGGACTGCCCGTAGTTCTTTTTTGCTGTTAACGCTTTATATTTATTCAAAAAGTTAAAATACAAAACTCCAAAAGAAAAAAAAAAGAAAAAAAGAGAATTTTTTTTTTTACTAAAACAACAAAAAAATAAATAAGCAAAACATGGGGGGGGAAGTGCATTTTTTTTTTTAAAAAGAGACACAAACACTTATGCAGCCTTTTTTTTTTTGAGGCAGCCAAAAACTATACCAGCGTGAAATTGTCGGTCCTTATTGCTAGTCTCTAATCTGCCCTGTCTGTAAATCACTGTCAGTGCTTCTAACGAACTGAGATGGTTGCCTTTTGCAAATAAAATGTTTTCTTGTCTGGAAACAGATGGGGGGGAGGGAAGGGAAGGGGCTTCCCCATGGGATTTTTTCTTTTCAATTTCCCCTTCCCATCACGGTCCTCGGACAAACATCTCGCTGAATGCACCTATTGGTGCCCTGCGTGGGTGATGACACATTAAGCCCTCCGCATTGGGGTCATGGGAAGTTGGTCACCGTTTCCTTCCATCTCTTTAAAATTAGTTCTGATCAGCTAAATATAATCCGAGATGCTTAAGAGGCAGAAGATAAGAGAGCCAACAGCAGGGCAGGGAAATGAAAAATACTAGCGCTTGGAATTCACCAACGTGAATGGAAAGCTCCTTGAAACCGACAATAACCGATTTCAGATTCTCCGCGGTGCCGTTAATGGCTGGATCCTTAGATGCCGAAAGTGTCATAGGGGCAGTCCTCGTCTTACGGCCACAACTGAGCCCGAGATTTCTGTTGTTAAGTGAGACATTTGTTCAGTGAGTTTTGCCCCATTTTACAACTTTTCTTGTGATATATTTTTAAGTGAATTGCTGCAGTTGTTAACGGTCGTTAAGTGAATCCAGCTTCCCCATTGACTTTGCTTGTCAGAAGGTTGCAAAAGGGAAACCCCATGACCTTGGGGCACAGTCATAAATAGGAACCAGTTGCCAAGCATCCAAATTTTAATCACTGCAACCGTCGTAAATATGAACCACTTGCCAAGCAAGTGGTTTTGAGCATGGGATCCTGGGGGATGCTGCAATGGTCGTAAGTGTGAAAAACGGTCATACGTCACTTTTTTCAGTGCCGTGGTAACTTTGAATGGTCACTAAATGAACTGTTGTAAGTTGAGAACTACCTGTATAATAATATTTAGAGTGTAAAGGTAGTCCTTGACGTGTGACCACAATTGTGCCCATTGCTAAACAAGGCAGCTGTTAAGTGAGTTTCGCCCCATTTCACAACCTTGTTTGCCACAGTTGTTCAATGAACCATTGCCGTTGTTAAGCGAATCATGCAGTTGTTAAGCGAACCTGGCTTCCCCCCCCCCCATTGACTTTGCTTGTCGGAAGCCAGCTGGGAAGGTTACAAGTGATGATCACGTGACCCTGGGGCAGGGCAGCTGTCATAAGTACATGCCAGTGGCCAGCTTTCTAAAGTAGTCCTTTTTAAAAATTCCTTTATGTGCTCGCTTATTTTAACGCAGCACACTGAAATCATGTCTTAATAATGGCAGGGGAGTGGAAAAACTGACTGTTGCTGATTCTGAGGCTTATTGTGGGCAGCAGGTCAGAAAGAGGAGGTTAATTACTCCAGAGTTGGAATAATCCCAGGTTACAGACTAACTTTGCCATCATGGTTTTAAAGTGATTTGAAATGGACTTGGTTGCTACGTGACTCGTTTCTCCCCCTTGTAGGATCAAGTAGTTCATGCGACAGCTAAAAATATCCCTTGGATTTCCATAAAAACTAAAAAATCTCCAGTTTCACAGAGCAGGAGCTGTGATGATTAAGCTGGTTTGGAATTAGATTCAACTCTCAATTCAAATCAGGTTCTGCCAGGGTAAAAACTCCTGAATACACAAATAACATACCTTTTTTTTTCTTCATCTTATCAAAGCTCTTTCATCCCCCGGACTGCAATGGGCCGAAAAAAGATACAGATTAGCCGAATCTTGGACCAACGGAACCGGCAGGTAAGTACCTCTTAAGCAGAAGTGGACTGGCAATCAGATGGACTTCTGACCAGATTTTTCTGCTATGGACTACAGCTCCCATCATCTCTAGCCAACCTGGAGAGACTTTTTAAATTGAAGTAGCCATTTTAAAAGTCATAGGGCTGTAAGTTGAGCACTATCTGGAAGGAAGGAAGGAAGGAAGGAAGGAAGGAAGGAAGGAAGGAAGGAAGGAAGGAAGGAAGGAAGGAGGGAGGGAGGGAAGGAGGAGGGAGGAAGGAAGGAAGGAAGGAAGGAAAGAAGGGTGGGAGGGAGGAAAGAAGGAAGGAAGGAAGGAAGGGGAAGGAAAAAGGAAAGAAGGGAAGGAAAAAGGAAAGAAGGGAAGGAAGGAGGAAAAGAAGGGAAGGGAAGGAAGAAAGAAAGAAAGAAAAGGAAAAAGGGAAGAGAGGAAAGATAAAAAAGAAGAAAAAGGAGCTTATCAGAGAAGAAAAGGTTTAAAAACTTGCTGACTCATTACACTTGTTAAAGGGACCGTGCTCTCCACCCACTTAGCCAGAAACATTATTAAGTGACTTTGGATAATACTTTTTTTTCTTAATCCAGGCTTCTCACAGGATTGTTTGGGGATAAAATGAGACATACCTCAGTCTACACCCTTTTCAGTTCTCAAAGTCACTTGTCTTTGGGAGTTAACTCATGAACCAGAGTCAACAACCATCAGTTTGCCCAGCTTAGCTGCACGGTTGAGAAATGCAGGCCCAAAACGTTTTGAAGCAAAGAAAGAGCGAGAAAAGAAGGACCTGAATAGCATTACGGGGGGCTTAAGGAGGAAGTAACACAGGGGCCTTCAAACTTGGCCCTTTTATGACTTGGGGACTTCAACTCCCAGAATTCCTCAGCCAGGCACGCATGCCTGGCTGAGGAATTCTGGGAGTTGAAGTCCCCAAGTCATAAAAGGGCCAAGTTTGAAGACCCCTGGAGTAACACCTTTGTGTTGACAGAAACTGAGTGCCAGATGATTCTTTAGACTTTAAATTCCTGGCCCCAGTTGCAAGTTGGCCAAATCTGCCCCATTTCTTACAGGTTAGACCTCAACTTACAACAGTTCATTTAGTGACCTTTCAAAGTTACAAGTGATAGTTACAATTGTTTTTCACACTTACTGACTGTTGTGGCGTCCCCATGGTCTTGTGATCAAAACTGAGAGGCTTGGCCACTGATTCACGTTTATGACGGTCGCAGTGTCCCGGGGGGGGTCACGTGATCCCCTTTTGCGACCTTCTGCCAAGCAAAGTCAACGGGGAAGCCAGATTTCCCTCATAACCGTGTTACTAACTTAACAACCGCAGTGATTCACTTAACAACTGTGGCAAGAAGGGTCGTAAAATGGGGCCACTTGACAAATGTCTTGCTTAGCGACGGATTGGGCTCGATTGTGGTTGTTAAGGACTGCCTGTATTTTGTTTCCCCTGCCCTGTGTTAGGTCACGTTCACCAAGAGGAAGTTTGGGTTGATGAAAAAGGCCTACGAGCTCAGCGTCCTGTGTGACTGTGAGATCGCCCTGATCATTTTCAACAGCACCAACCGGCTCTTCCAGTATGCCAGCACGGACATGGACAAGGTTCTCTTGAAGTACACGGAGTACAGCGAACCCCACGAGAGTCGAACCAACTCGGATATTCTGGAGGTAAAACGTGGGAAGGCTCCTAAAATTCAAAGGTGCTTTTTTCAGCAGGCAGCTGAAAAACAATTTCCTTGTTTTCTTGTTTCACTTCTCATCCAAGAAGCTTCTTCAGCTCTGACTGGATGGGGGGGAGTGGAAGGATTTATACTCCTTGCAGACAGCTGGTCATTTGCATTCTTTTAGAGCAGGGGTCCCCAACCCCTGGTCCGTGGACCGGTACCTTGCCAGCAACCGGTCCGCACAAACAAGCTGTCAACGCTGCAAATACTGTATATTCTTGCTTTGACAATATGCAGAACTGTCTGGTATTTTTATAGTTAAATCAGGG
>NW_015386401.1:2453148-2471446 GCF_001527695.2 Protobothrops mucrosquamatus | reverse complement strand
AAGTTAATTGGAAGATGTGAACCATGACCCCAAAATAGGGGCGGGGAAAAATGCTTAGAATGTATGTGTAACGGAAAAGAATCCAGATCTAAGCATTTCCACCATGCCGTACTGACGTCTCTGTAACCTTAATAAATGCTTTTAGGAAAAAATATGCCTGAAAGTCCTTTTAAGTGTTTCGTTAATCAGACACATGACACAAGCAAAGCCCCATCTGCGAGATGCAGGCAGCACACAAAACCACGCACTCTCCGGCCCGCGGAAAAACCTCTCTCCGTGGAACCGTTCCCTGGTGCCCAAAAGGTTGGGGACCTCTGTTTTAGAGAGTCGTTGAGGCCACTTGGAGGCTTATCTGTGTCCTCAGGGTCACCTGAGTAGTGCAAATGGGTGGGGAGCCTTCTTGGAACTGCTGAAAGGACTGTGTTGTAGACTGGAGATAGATGGTGTCATATCCGTCCCCCTCTGTTGAGAGAGGGCTGTTCAGTTTTGACATAGATGGCCTTTTGGACCCCTCTTTCAAACCAGTAGTCCTCTCTGTCCAAAATGTGGACTTTGCTATCTTCGAAAGAGCGACCTTTGCCTTTTAAATGCAGATGGACTGCTGAATCTTGTCCTGATGGTTTTGTTCTCCTATGTCAGTGGTGGCGAACCTATGGCACGGGTGCCAGAGGCGGCACTCGGAGCCCTCTCTGTGGGCACACGTGCCGTTGCCCCAGCCTTGCCTCCCCCCGCGACCCCCTCCTCTCCAGCAGCCCCCCTGGAGGAGAGTCGCCCCCGAGCGTGGCCCATCATGCAGTTGATGCTGCAGGGCACGGGCAGAGGGTGTGGCCGCCATAGCGCTGCTGGGCTGCCTGGGCGATCTGCGGTGGGCCCTGGAGGCAGTGAGTGGTCCTGTGGGCAGGTAGGACGGGATGGGGGGCGGAGCGGGGGCGGGGCAGGAGGGTGGAGCAGGGGCGGGGCCAGTTTTTGTGCACTCGGTCTCTAAAAGGTTCGCCATCACTGTCCTATGTTGTGCCATGCGTTTATGAAGGGGTTGTTTTGTTTCCCCAATGTACAGATCTGCATGTGGCTCACTGCATTGTACTGCATATACCACATTGCTCAGTTTGTGACTGAGTGTTTTATCCTTGGGGTGGACCAGCTGCTGTCTTAGTGTATTCTTGGGTTTGAAGTGTGCACGTATGTTGTGTTGAGGTTTGAAGTGTGCCCTGGATGACTGAGAATCTCCATAGACACTAAAATTTAGCTTCCTCAAAGGGCTCTTCGGATTTTGGAATATCAGAAACCAGCTTAGTTGTTTTCTTGCAGATGTTTCGTTAACCCAACTAGGTAACATCATCAGTGACAAATAAGTGGTAACAGCCAAGCTTAGAGAGCATAGAGGACCCCATAGCCCAGCCCTGAGCTAAAAATATTCCCTTCAATCAGTACCAAATCCATCTTTTTTTAAATAACGAATCTGATGCATTGTCTGCATTTTAAAGTTGGCAAACAATACGTGGGCTGTTGATGTATAATTTGCCATACCGTTTAACTCCTCTATGTTAGAAATGCAGTCATGTGGTTTGATAAACAAAACAGTGTTGAGATACTCCTCGCTTAATGACCATATTTGTAGGTCAGGGTTGAAATGAGGGTGGTCTCTGAGCTTGGTTATTTTCTTGCAGACGTTTCATTACCCAAACTAGGTAACATGATCAGTACTAGTAGGGAGTGGGGTTTGATCTCAGTTTATATTCTAGTGCAGGGGTCTACAACCTTGACAACTTTAAGACTTGTGGAATTCTGGGGGCTGAAGTCCACAAGTTTTAAAGTTGTCAAGGTTTCAGACCCCTGCACTAGTGTCTTGCTGTGTCAGTGACAGACCACTCCAAAACCACTCCCAGCATAGATTGGACATTTGTCTGAAACGGTATAGGATTTCCTGCCTGAGCAGGGGGTTGGACTAGAAGACCTCCAAAGGTCCCTTCCAACTCTGTTTTTCTATTGAAATGAATTTTGTAAAGCTTGAGAAGTGCTTTCTATCCATTAGGGAATATAGGCAGTCCTAACTTCATGGCTGCGGCGTTTATTTAACAACCATGGCATTTGCTTAATGACCGCCGCATAAAAGATCATAAAATCAGGTGGAGTCACATGGTGACCCACTTAATGACCGCCTTAAGTTATAACTGTAATTTCAGGTTCAATTACAGTCGTAAATCAAAGATTACCTGTATAAGCCGAACACAAATTGGGCGCACTTTTGGCTTTATTTAATAGCAATAATAATAATAATAATAATAATAATAATAATAATAATAATAATAAAGTTGAAAGGGACCTTGGAGGTCATCTAGTCCAACCCCCTGCTCAGGCGGGAAACCCTACACCATTTCAGACAAATGGCTGTCCAGTCTCTTCTTAAAAACTTCCAGTGTTGGAGCATTCACCGCTTCTGGAGGCAGGTTGTTCCACTGGTCAATTGTTCTAACTGTCAGGAAGTTTCTCCTTAGTTCTAGGTTGCCTCTCTCCTTGATTAGCATTATATTTGTTTGATTTTACATCTATATCATTAATGTTTTTAAATTGCTGCAGACCCTGAAACGAAAAGGCCTGGGCTTTGAAGGTGCAGAACTGGATCTTGTAGAAGCTTTGGATCCAGCTGAGAAACTGAGGCAGCTTGATGAAGGAATGGACCTTAGATTAGCCCGTCCAAAACTGAGCGTGAGTATTGCTTGGGATAAAAAAAAACTGCCACAGGTAGTCCTTGAGTTACAACAGTGTGTTTAGTGACCGTTCGAAGGTACAACGGCATTGAAAAAAGTAATGTCATGGTTCCGACAGATGAAACTCTTCAAAGAACTTTGAGGCATTGTTTACCTTAAAGAATCTTTATTCGAGTAACATAGCATCAGCACATACATGGCAAAGCCAAAATCTGAATTCCCCTCCCCTGAGCACATAGTATCAAGCACAATTCCCTCCTCTAATTAACAGTCATAAATCACATTCTCCAATTAGTTTGAAATGCAGGCTTTCCCTCCTGTTCTTCTACCGCCATTTCTTATCATCTCTTATTTTAAAAAACCTTGGTTCTCACCGTAGTTACAATATTGTTATGTCTAACTAATTCCCATACACATTCCTCCTTCTCCCCCCCAGTATCATCTAATTCCAACTCTAATTCTAAGAGTAAAACATAAGAAAGAAAATGGCTGCATCTCCATATGTTGTCAGAGCAAGAACATCCAATGTTAGCAGCGTTGACAAGTAACTTATGACCAATTTTTACACTTACAACTGTTGCAGTATCCTCATAGTCACACAATCAAAATTCAGATACTTGGCAATTGGCACATATTTATGATGGTTGCGGTGTCCCAGGGTGTGTGTGTGTCACGTGAACACCTTTTGCAACCTTCTGACAAGCAAAGTCAATGGGGGAAGCCAGATTCTCTTAACAACCATGTCACTAATTTAACAACTGCAATGATTCACTTAACTGTGGCAAGAAAATGGGGCAAAATTCACTTAAAAACTATCCTGCTTAGCAACAGAAATTTTGGGCTCACTTGTGGTCGTAAGTTGAAGACCACCTGTACAGGTCCTGCTATGAATTTTCCATTCATTTGCCCCCTAAAAGTAGGTTCAAAATGCTTTTTAAAAAAAATGCATAGTAGAGATGTACAAGGCAGGTTGCACACAAACTACTCTTAAGCATTTGGAAAGTTTTGACCGTAGTGGAAGGATTCAGATATTATTTTGAGCCTTTTGGATTGGAACTGTTCCAAACTTAGCTTGGAAAACTTCCAGAATCCTTATAAAAATGCTTCCAGCCAGACTAGAACAGACTTTGAATAGGCTAGCCAAGAAATGTGCTCACTTTTTACTTTTCTAACTGTTGCAACAGAGTCACGAGTTCAAAAGTATAAATGGAACTGATGTTTTAAAATGCATATATTGGTAGTCATAAAGGAGAGGACACATTGTGGTGGGAGAAATTGCTTGCCAGAAGTTGCATGTCATATAAAATCTGTATCATGCATAGAGGAGGAGAATTTTATACGTAATAACCTGCACATTTCATCATGTGAACTCTTTGGATTCACCAATACACATACACACACACTGCCCCATTGATGTGGAAATGAAACAATAAATGTAACGTTGGAACCATGAAAACAACCAGTGGAATAACCTGCCTCCAGAAGTTGTGAATGCTCCAACACTGGAAGTTTTTAAGAAGAGACTGGACAGCCATTTGTATGAAATGGTATAGGGTTTCCTGCCTGAGCAGGGGGTTGGACTAGAAGACCTCCAAGGTCCCTTCCAATTCCTATTCTGTTCTGTTCTGTTCTAATTCTTTCATTCCAATTTCTGTTCTGTTCTGTTCTATTCTAGCCCAGTCCAGTCCAGTCCAGACTGAAAATACAGGTAGTCCTCAACTTACAACATTTAGTGACCATTCAAACTTACAACTGTACTGGGAAAAGTAACTTATGACCATTTTTCACACTTACAACTATTGCAGCATCCCCATGATCACATGATCAAAACCACTTGCTTGGCAAGTGGTTCATATTTAAAACGGTTGCAGTGTCCTGGGGGGGGGTCATGCGATCCCCTTTCGCAACCTTCTGACAAGCAAAGTCAACGGGGAATCCAGATTCACTTAACAACCGTGTTACTAACTTAACAACTGCAGCCACTGACTACACTTAACAACTGCGGCAAGAGAAGTTGTAAAATGGGGCAAACTCACTTAGTAAATGTTTCGTGTAGCAACATAAACATTGAGCTCAGTTGTGGTCGTACTTGAGGACGGCCTGTATTTATCCTTGGCATTGAAGCCCACAAATCTTAACATTGCCAAGCCTTGGACACCACTGATCCAGAAGAAGATTTTCGACAGATCTTCCAAGGACGTCCTCAGTAGACAGGCTCATTCCGTTCTACTTCAAAAGAGCCCGAATAATCACGTTTTCCCCCTCCTGATCTTTTCGATGACCTGTTTTTCCTTCCAGTCGGCTGCTTCCCTGTCGAGTCTCGAGGGGGCATCCATGGGAACTCCCCAATCCGGGAGCGAGGGTGGTGTGTGCAATTCAGCTGAATCTCCTGTTCAACAGAACCGTCTGCAGCAGTTCAGGCCGACTCTTCCCAAAGCAGCCTTCCCTTCGGTGCGGTCTCCAGCCACCCTTGGACCAGGTAAAGGGGCCGTATAAGATGCCTCGGTTTCACCTCTCCAAGTACAGGTAGTCCTCCACTTACGGCTTGGGCTGCATCAACAAAGGAATAATGTTGAGATGATGGGAAGTGACAGTTTTTCTCTTGCTAGTCAGACTGCAACTGGAATCCAACATCCGCATCTCCACCATATAAGAGTGACTATCAGACCTGGTTGTTGGGAGGGGGGGTGATTTCTTTATTCTTGCGGATTCTGCCATAATTCAGGGGGGAGCTATGGGCACTACAATGTATCCTCTCCACTTTCATCTATCTGCTTGCTCTTTGATCTATTTCCCTTGATGCCGGCCTGGGATGAGAAAGGAATGTGCCTCCAGACATTTGCCTTTTCTCTAGCTAGGGAAGAAGAGGCGTGAAGACCGAACAGCCTGACAGCCTTGGGAATGGCGCCTTATTAACCCCGTTCCCATGGCGAATTCACACCTGGGGATTGGGCCATTTGAACTGGCCGGTTTGACTGCTGGGGTGGGGTTTGCCAGTTACTCTTTTAACCTATTGATTCGCGTGGGAAACTCTCAGATCCTGCCTTCTGTGCCTGCTGTCAGCTTCTCCTAATAAAAGTTCCTTTTGGATAGAAGCTGTTCCAGGAGTTCTGCTTTCTTGGGAAGAGGGTTTGAGTCAGGTCCTTACATTGACATTGAGAAGCTGGAAGGAGTGCAGAGAAGAACAACGAGGATGGAGATAAATCCTAAATCCTATGAAGAAGACCTAAAGGGACTGGGTCTGTTTAGCCCAGGAGTGTCCAATCTTGACAATTTTAAGACGTCAACTCCCAAAATGTTATATAATTATTTCAAGGGTGGTTTCCTGCTCACTTGCATGACAAGTGGTACTACAGCATTTCAGCATTTTGGTACGACAGGGGATCTAGGAATGGGGCTTTGGCGGGGGACTACAGGCCGCTGCCCACTTACAAACAGGAGCTACGTCTTCTGGGCCGTCATCAGCCTGAATTTCATCCCTTTTCTGACTCTGCAGGTATCGGGTATTCTATCTTCTCCCACAGCAACCTCAGCCGTGTATTGTCGAGCAAAACCCCTCCTCCGCTCTACCTGGGGGCTGACTCCCATCGGGTGGAAGGACGGCCTTCTGCAAGCAGGAACAATCTAACATCCACTGTGAGTAACTTACAGTATCCATCTGTTTTTTGGGGGGGTAGATCAGAGGTCCCCAACCTTTTGGGCAGCAGGGACCGGTTCTGTGGAGAGAGGCTTTTCCGCAGACCTGAGGGTGTGTGGTTTTGTGTGCTTCCTGCATCCCACGGATGGGGCTCTGCTTGTTTGTGCAGAGTGGTTGCTGGCATGCTGCGGCCCGGTATTGGTCCACAGACTGGGGGTTGGGGACCCCTGAGGTAGATGATCCAAAGATTCAACTTCTGGGCAAGAGACACAGGCCAATGCCAAGAGGGTAAAAGTCATATGCAGATAAATAGCAATAGCACTTAGGCTTATATACCGCTTCACAGTGCTTCACAGCCCTCTCTAAGCTGTTTTATAGAGTCAGCCTGTTGTCCCCAACCATCTGGGTCCTCATTTTACCGACCTCGGAAGGATGGAAGGCTGAGTCAACCTTGAGCCGGTCAGGATTGAACTGCCGAAGTGCTGGCAGCCGGCAGTCAGCAGAATTAGCCTTCAATGCTGCATCCTAACCACTGCGCCACCATGACTCTTAACGCAGGGCTAAAGCCAGTAATGGGTGGAATAGAATACAGGTTGTCCTTGATTTACAACCATGATTTACAACTGAAAGAAGTGACTTTATTACCGTGTTTCACACGGCCGTTGCAGCATCCCCAGCGTCACGTGATCGAAATTCAGGCGCTTGGCCATTGTTCCACTTCTTTTCTTACATGATATACCTTCTCTTCTGCATTAGAGGTAGTCCTTGTTTAACAACTGCTTGCTTAGCAATCATTCGAAATTACAGTGCCCCTCCCCCCCACTACTTATGACCTGTTTTTGAAGCGCTGAGGCCGACACACACACACACATGCAGTCATGTGATTGCGTTTTTGGTACTTGGCAACTGGTTTGTATTGATGACCCTTCATAGTGTCCCATGGTCAAATAAATGCAATTTGGGGCATTTTTTTCTGGTTTCCAATTTCTGGCAAAAAACAACAATACCCCTTAGGTATAATGGATTTGTTTAACAGCAGCCTTTGCTTAACAACCACACTGTTCGCTTAATAACTACTGCTAAAAAGGTCATAAAATCAGACACGGTCATGTTCTGACTTGCCGACTTAGAATTGTAATTCTGGGCTCGATAGTTGTCAGTCAAGGACAGCCTGTACTGATACACAAATGTGTATTGATAAAACTTTGAGCAAAAATGGCCATTTTATTGGGCCATGTGAAGGAAGCCACATCCCTGCCCAAACTGGCAAAGCAAACTGCTCTATCTATGAACAGGGACCAAGCTCCACACTCCCTGACACTGATAATGTTATCTAGTTGGGTAACGAAATGTCTGCAAGGAAACAACCAAACTCAGGAGACACCAGGAATTCCACAATCCAACCCTGTTCTGCAGATACTGTCCTCTATTGAAAAGAACATTTGATGGGTTAGTTAAACAGGGGTAGGCAACCTTGGCTCTTTTATGACTCGTGGACTTCAACTCCCAGAATTCCTGAGCCAGCCATGCTGAGGGGAAAGGGAGAGGTTTCCAAGCTGAGCCATGCTGGCTCAGGAATTCTGGGAGTTGAAGTCCACGAGTCATAAAAGAGCCATGGTTGCCTACCCCTGGGTTAGTAGATGAAAAATATTACAGGAGGTGATCTCAACTTGATTCTCTTTCCCCACAGCGCCCGTTGTATCCTCCAGGGCTTCAGAATCTGAGTCCCGTATTGCCCACTGGAGGTCTCCCTGGACGTGGGCTACCAGGATACCCCTTCCTCTCCTCCACCCCATCAGGTATGGTCCACACAGGGTTTCTAGGTGTGAATGAAAAACCTCATCTCATACTGTTCAAGGCCAATCCTAGTGAGCTTCTGGCACCTATGCTTGCTTAAGTTTCTAAGTCCTAACCCTGGTAGCAATAGCAATAGCAACAACAACAACAATAATAATAATAATGTTGGAAGGTACCTTGGAGGTCATCTAGTCCAACCCCCTCCTCAGGCAGGTAACCCTATACCGTTTCAGACAAATGGCTGTCCAGTCTCTTCTTAAAAACTTTCAGTGTTGGAGCATTCACCGCTTCTAGAGGCGGGTTGTTCCACTGGTTAATTGTTCTCAGTGTCAGGAAATTTCTCCTTAGTTCCTGGTTGCTTCTCTCCTTGGTTAGTTTCCACCCGTTGCTTCTTGTCCTGCCTTCAGGCGCTTTGGAGAATAGCTTGACTCCCTCTTCTTTGGGGCAGCCCCTGAGATATTGGAACACTGCTATCATGTCCCCCCTCGTCCTTCTCTTCATTAAACTAGGCATACCCAATTAGACTTATATACCGCATCACAGTGCTTTACAGCTCTCTCTAAGCGGTTTACAGAGTCAGCCTCTTGCCCCCAACAATCTGGGTCCTCATTTTACCAACTTCGGAAGGATGGAAGCATCTGCAACATAACACCCCGGACTTAACAATTGTCGATAAGAAAGACTTTAAAAAGTCTGGATAGTGGACGTGGCAGTGTCTGGAGACAGCAGAATAGACGAGAAAGAACTGGAGAAGATAACAAAATACAAAGACCTACAAATAGAACTAGAAAGACTGTGGCAAAGGCAAGTAAGGGTAGTACCAATAGTAATAGGCGCCTTGGGTGCAATCCCAAAACAACTGGAGCACCACTTGAACATCATTGGCATTGACAAATTCGCCATTAGTCAATTGCAAAAGGCAGCCTTTCTAGGAACTGCCTCCATCCTGCGACGATATCTGTAATACCATCAAACATCCACATCTGCCTATCCCAGGTCCTGGGTAAGGACTCGATAGGTAGACAAAAATGCCAAATCCAGTCTGAATATCTGGCTGACTGTGCGATGATCAATAATAAAATAATAAAGTTGGAAGGGACCTTGGAGGTCATCTAGTCCAACCCCTTGCTCAGGCAAAAAACCCTATACCATGTCAGACTTGTTTATTTTGGATTCTTTAAACGTCCCACTAGATCTTCAGTGTTAATATTTGTCTGCCTTCTTGTTTTTTTTGTTGATTGACTTTCAGAATATGCTTTAGGGGAAAGCACCCCACACCCCTTTGGCTTCCAAGGAAACACCACAGCAGCTTGGCAACCCCGAGAATATCCGATGCCAGGGTAAGAAGTGGCAAGTTGCGATGACCTGAGCAAAGAGTGACCAACAGCTGCACGGAAACCCCTTTGTGCCTAAATCCACACAAGGCTCAAGTAGGCTAAATGTGGTGTTGGATAGTTACATTTCAGGGTGTTACGGGAATCCAGCTGTTGTCTTAGCCTCACTGGAGGTTTAGAAAAATAGAGTGGACAACTGTTTGACTGTTTGCCAAGATTACAATAGAATAGAGCTGGAAGGGACCTTGGAGGTCATCTAGTCCAACCCCCTGCTCAGGCAGGAAACCCTATACCATTTCAGACAAATGGCTGTCCAGTCTCTTCTTAAAAACTTCCAGTGTTGGAGCACCCACAGCTTCTGGAGGCAGGTTGTTCCACTGGTTAATTGTTCTAACGGTCAGGAAATTTCTCCTTAGTTCTAGGTTGCTTCTCTCCTTGATTAGTTTCCATCCGTTGCTTCTTGTCCTGCCTTCAGGTGCTTTGGAGAATAGCTTGACTCCCTCTTCTTTGGGGCAACCCCTGAGATATTGGAACACTGTTATCATGTTCCCCCCTCGTCCTTCTCTTCGTTAAAGTTATTGATAAAAATGCTGGACGTTGCCCAGGAATAGAAGCCTTTGGTGGTCTAGTTGTTATTTTCCTCCAGGATGAAGTGGTATAAAAGAGGAAAGGATCTATCTGATCTCGAGTTTATAGTGATGATGCTTATTTTGCTTCAGAGGCAATGGCTCTGAAGCTTTTGCTGCTTGCTCTGGGTGCTAATCCAACCCTCCTCGTTTATGCTGGACTAATTAATTCCAGGACTGTGATTACTAGATAATCTGAAAGCCAGGTGTTCCTGTTTAGATGAGGAGAACCTTGGACACTTCCTGGGGCTAAAGGCACATGCAGGTGTGTGTCCCATGAGAAGTTCTGAAAAAATATCCATGATTTACTTCTCCAATAAATTTGATGCAAAACCGGATAAACCAAATCATTAGCAAGATCCTGCTGCCATCTTGTGGCCACATTCAGTATCCACAGTGAGCAATTCCTGCACTCAAAAACCCTGGAATCTGATTGTGATGCAAAACAAAAGAGTGATTTTTGGAAGCTGGTCGACAACAGGAAGTGACAATAATAAAGGACAGGGCTTTTTTTCCGCATAGAACACCCAGAACAGAGTTCCGGCACCTTTTTTGGATGGAACCTTGTAGGGTAGGCAAGGAGGGTTGTATGACGTGTGCGAATTCTGGCACCTTTTTTTTTTTTTTTTTTAAAAAGCACTGATAAAGGAACAATGGTTTGTGTGAAGGGGTGGGTGGGTTTTAGAGCCAATTAACTTAGAATAGCTTGATTCATCTTGTGCTTTAACAGAAAAATGCATCTCTTCCCCAAGAATTCAGAATATAAACAGATTTGTCTGAAGGTACTTCTTGACTTATGACCATCTGTTTAGTGATCGTCCAATGTTACAAAACGGTGCTGAAAAAAATCTGGTCCTCAGACTTAAACGACCAGTCCTTGCAGTTACGACCACTGCATCATCCCCATGATCATGTGATCACAATTTTGGGTGTTTGATGACTACTTTGCGTTTACGACTTGTGGGAAGTCAGCCCCCCAGAGAAGGAAATATTAAAAGGGCAAAATATTATATTTCTCAAAGGATCTTAAAGAGGCAGAAAAGCATGCCCAGTTTTTTCTTAATAGCCCCAGGTCTCCCTCCCCCAAGCAGAAACCAGCTCTGTAGAAATGCAGATGTAATAATCCATTCAGGAAGGTTGGAGCCCTCCAGCTAGAAGCTTAGGAAGACAAAGACACCTAAAATCTACATACCCCACCCAAACTCTAAGACAGGACACAATAGGATTAACCCACAGATGCCAAAGGGGCACATTCAGACTCAGGTCAGAATTCATGACACAGGAAATACAAAGCCTCAGACAGGAACAGGAAATAACCTCAAGAGCCCCAGAGGGTATAAAAACCCACTCCCTACATGTGCTCTCTCTCTCTTTTCTTCCAGAGCCATCTTTCTGCCTGGCTCTCCTCTCCAATAAACTGCAACCCTCTTTCTAAAGCAGTCGCCATGTTGTTTATTCCCGGCTTGGACTGAACCATGATGAATGTTTCCTTCAACAGACTGATTGCAGTGGCCTGCAGTCACGATTTGTGACCCTTTTTTGCTGATTTTCGGCAAATTGGATCCATTTGGAAGAATTGGTTCATACTTAAGACCATGGCATTCCCTTAACGACCGCAAATTCACTTAACAATCGCAATGATTCTCTTAACAACCATCTTAAACCTGGTTATAAAATCGGATCTGACTCAAATTGCGATCACAACGTACGACGGAAATTTTGCTCCCAATTGTGGTTGTCTATTGAGGACTACCTGTATACATAATATATTTCTTTTTCCCTACAGAACAGCAAGTCGGATTTGTGACCAGACCTCTCTAGTCCCCACCTCACCTTCCTTGCACACCCAAATCAGTGTGAAGTCAGAGCGGGCCTCCCCCACCGCCAGCTGTTCCTCGGCTCTGCCCCAGCTCTCCACATCTGTGCGTTCCAACCTCTCCAGTGTCCCCACGGACCTCCATCCCCAGGAAGATTATATCAAGGGTTATCATTACTCCTTCCTTCTTTCCCGGCCTCTGTCAGAAGAACCGAGGCAGCCCAGTGTTCCCTCCCATCGCCTGCCGCTGGCTGCTGCAGAGGAGTGGCAGAAGTGATCGGGAGGCTCGGCTTGTTCACACCTGCTCAGTGGCTGTGGCTGTGTGTAGACGTGTGCATATGTGCAAGAGAGAAGGAGCGAATGCCCATCACCTGCGTTCACCTGTCAATCATAACGGGGGGCCAAAGTAGGGAAGCAGCTGATTGCAGAATTATACGGGTGAAAAAAGCCTCCCCATAAAAGAAAAACTCGGGAACTGGTAGAACAGAGAAGAGGTTACTGGCAGCAGATTTGAAACACAAGGTCCTCGACTTACAACCATTCATTTACAGGTAGTCCTCGACTTAACAGCCATTCTTTTAGCGACCATTCAAAGTCAGAACGGTACTGAAAAAAAGCAACCTGTGATGGGTCTTCAACTTACGACCATCGCAGCATCTGCCACACACGTGATCAAAATTTGGGTGGCTAGCAACTAGCATGTGTTTATTTGCCTAGTAACTAGCATGTCCTGGGGCCACGTGATCGTCACTTGTAACCAGTGTTGGGATTCAGCCAGTTCGCACCACTTCGGCAAAACCGGTAGCTAATTTTTTGTTGTCCAGGCCCAGAATGGACTTCCACAGAGAACTGGTTGTTCACATATTTGAATCCCATCACTGTAACTATCTATCGATCGATCGACCGACCGATCCATCCATCCATCTCTATCTCCATCTCTATCTCTAGCCATCCATCATCTAGCTAGCTAGCTAGCGTCTGTCTGTCTATCTGTCTATATCTATCTATCCATGCATCCATATCTATCTCTATATCTCCATCCATCATCTGTCTGTCTGTCTATCTATCTATCTATCTATCTATCTATCTATCTATCTATCTATCTATCTATCTATCTATCTATCTTTATCTATCTGTCTATCTATCTATCTATCTATCCATCCATCCATCCATCCATCCATCCATCCATCTATCTCTGCATATCTATCTCTGCGTATCTATCTATCTATCTATCTATCTATCTATCTATCTATCTATCTATCTATCTATCTATCTATCCTATCTCTGCGTATCTATCTATCTATCTATCTATCTATCTATCTATCTATCTATCTATCTAGCCACCCATCTCTATCACTATCTCTAGCCATCCATCATATCTATCTGTCTGTCTGTCTATATCTATCCATCCATCCATCCATCCATCCATCCATATCTATCTCTATATCTATCCATCCATCATCTATCTGTCTGTCTGTCCATCCGTCCGACCGTTCATCCATCCATCCATCCATCCATCCATGTCTATCTGTATCCATCCATCATCTATCTGTCTGTCCGTCCGTCCGTCCATCCATCCATCCATCCAGTGGTGGGATTCAGCCGCTTCGCACCACTTCAGCAGAATCGGTAGCTCATTTTTTGTTGGCCGGGCCCAGAATGGACTTCCGGTAGCGGCATCCACACAGAGAACCGGTTGTTCACATATTTGAATCCCACCATTGCTTGCAACCTTCCCAGCCATCTTCCAACAAGCAAAGTCAATGGGGGGGGGGGAAGCCCCAGGTTCACTTAACAACCACATGGTTCACTGAACTGCAGTGATTTGCTTAACAACCGTGGCCACAAAAGGGCGTAAAATCAGGTGTGACTCGCTTTTCAGCAGCCTTGCTTAACAATGGAAATTCTGGCCCCAAATGTGGCCCTAAGACTGAGTTGAGGATTACCTGTATAAGATTGGAAGTAGAATTAAGTTGTTGAAGTATCTCACCAGTTTAAAAATAGCTGCACAGCTTCTCAAAGCCCCCAAATAAGCACAGACAAATCTTCCCTCTGCCCACAGGTAACTCCCACAGCTGCTTTTCCAACCTTACTACACCCTGGTGACTTGCAAGGTACACCCTTGCCAGACCTCTGAAAGTTGCCAACCCCTGTAATTAGGCAAGGCGCTTTGTTCACGTTCAGAAGCAATCTTGTCATTTTTTTAAAAAGCAGCATTTCTAAGGATTCACGCAGAACTCTTGATAAGTGGGTTTGAGATACCTTTCAGGTTCACTTTCCTGCTTTTTCACCGAAATTGTGTGCATTTTTTTCCTATTTAAGGAACTTGGGTGGATAGGGCAAATGTCTGCAGATCCCAAACGTGTCACTTTTATGCTTCTCTGATAAATAGCTTGAAGGGTAGATTTGCAGTGTCAGAGTAAAGGCAAAGTGGACATTTTTGCTGCCCTAGCCATTGAGGCCTTGACATCTGCATACGGAGAGATAGACCATTTTTAATGGTTTGCACTCAAGTTGGAAATAAAAATAAACGTCTTTCAAATCATTCTAGTATCTTGGTTCTCGTGTTTGTGAGTGTGTGGGGGGGGGCGGGGGGGGAGGGTTCGGTTTGTTTTGGAGGAATTGCTTTCTGCCTTTGACTTCCTGGCTACATTCTCACAATATGCTTAACCGTGTCAGTGATAAACTTAGCATTTATACCACATGCTAAACTTTGCTGGTTTAAAGTCTTTGTGGGTTTTCGGGATGCACTTAGTCAGTGGCTGGTTCCCTGCATTCTTCAAATGGGTTAATCTGGTAACTCTAGAAAGAGTACAGAGAAGAGCAACAAAGATGATTAGGGGACTGGAGGCCAAAGCATATAAGGAACGGCTGCTGGAATTGGGTATGTCTAGTTTAATGAAGAGAAGGACGAGGGGGGACATGATAGCAGTGTTCCAGTATCTCAGGGGCTGCCACAAAGAAGAGGGAGTCAAGCTATTCTCCAAAGCGCCTGAAGGCAGGACAAGAAGCAACGGGTGGAAACTAACCAAAGAGAGAAGCAACCTAGAACTAAGGAGTTTGAAGGACTGTCAATCTTGTTAATTGGTCACCTTGTTGGACGGAGGTCTTCGCCACTTACGCGGTTGTGACCTTCAAATTAAGAAGAAACTGGACAGCCATTTGTCCGAAATGGTATAGGGTTTCCTGCCTCAGCAGGAGGTTGGACTAGATGACCTCCGAGGTCCCTTCCAACTTTATCATTATTATTATTATTATTATTATTAGAGACCCCTCCCTTATCTCAATTTTCTGTGATGCTGGTGGCTCTGACCACTAGATGGCAATATCTGCTATTTATTTTTAATTATCTCCCCGAAGAGTTCCTGCTTCTGCAGATTAATTGGATTTATTTTGATAGTTGACTACATTATAAGCCTGTGATGGAAGCATGAGCCATTGAGCCTCTTGCAACGCATATTTTAAAAGCTATGAGAGTGTCACAGTCATCTTTAGGTTTGGCTAGTCTAAAGAAGAGAAGAAACGGGGGCGACGTGATAGCAGTATTCCAGTATTTGAGGGGCTGCCACAAAAAGAGGGGGTCACATTATTCTCCAAAGCAGCAGAGGGCAGGACAAGAAACAATGGTTGGAAACTGATCAAAGAGAGAAGCAACCTGGAATTAAGGAGAAACTTTTTAACAGTGAGGACAATTAACCAGTGGAACAGCTTGCCTCCAGAAATCGTGAGCGCTCTATCACTAGAGATTTTTAAGAAGAGGCTAGACAGTCACTTGTTTGAGATGGTAGGTCAGGGGTAGGCAACCTTGGCTCTTTTATGACTCGTGGACTTCAACTCCCAGAATTCCTGAGCCAGCCATGCTGAGGGGAAAGGGAGAGGTTTCCAAGCTGAGCCGTGCTGGCTCAGGAATTCTGGGAATTGAAGTCCACAAGTCATAAAACAGCCAAGGACTACCTACCCCTGGACTAGGTTCTCCTGCTTGATCGGGGCTGGACTAGAAGTCCTCCAAGGTCCCTCCCAGCTTCTATTCTATTCTAGTCCATTTTCTATTCTATTCTATTCTATTCATTACATTTATATCCCAATTTTCCTCTTTGAACTAAAAAGCTCACCCTCCATCAATGTTTCTCCAGAAGAAATATATTTTGAGATATGTCAGGTTAGAGAGCAGGGTTGGCTCTAAGTCAGCCAGGGAGCTTCTGTAGCTGATGGAGGACTAGAATCTAGGGGTCCCTGCTCCCAGTCCAGCACCTACCACTTCAACCTCAATGTGGTCCTTGGGCTAAGGAGCAGAAACTCGCCCAAAGTCCCCCAAGGAGCTTCTGTGGCTGGCAAGGACTTAAAATACAGGTAATCCTCGACTTACGAACACAATTGAGCCCAAAATTTCTGTTGCTAAGTGAAACGTTTGTTAAGTGAGTTTTGCCCCCTTTTACGACCTTTCTTGCCACGGTTGTTAAGTGAATCACTGTAAATTGGTAAATTAGTCAAACTGTCCAATCTCTTCTTAAAAACCTCCATGGATGAAGCACCCACAGCTTCTGAAGGCAAGCTGTGCCACTGGTTAATGCAGGGGTCTTCAACCTTGGCCCTTTTATGACTTGTGGACTTCAACTCCCAGAATTCCTCAGCCAGCATACAGGTAATCCTCGACTTACGACTACAGTTGAGACCAGAACTTCCATTGCTAAGCAAGGAGTTTGTTAAGTGAATCGTGCCCAATTTTTAAACCCTTTTTTCTCCTGGTTGCTAAGCAAATCATCTGGTTGTTAAGTGAATCCGGCTTTCCCCATTGACTTTGCTTGATGGAAGTGGGTGGTGAAGGACGCTAATGGGGATCACATGACCCAGAAGACTGCCACCGTTGTAAATGCAGGTTAGATGCCAAGTGCCTGAATTTTGATCATGTGACCAGGAGGGGGCGGCAACAGACGTACGTTTGAGGACCAAGCATTAGTCAGTGACTTAAAATGATCCTCAGTCACTTAAAATGGTCGCTAAATGAATGATTGTAAGCTGAGGACTAAATGTACTGCCAAATTCTAAGGACTTACTTAGGCAGTTCCCCAAGACAAAGGGGGGGGGTGATAGGACACAGATAAATGGAAAGGACTGAAAAATGGGATAATTTTTTCTCATCACTGTGCAGGGCTGTGAACAGTGGTGGGATTCAAATATGTGAACAACCGGTTCTCTTGTGTGGATGCCACTTCCGGAAGTCCATTCTGGGCCTGGGCAACAAAAAATTAGCTACCGGTTCTGCCGAAGTGGTGCAAACTGGCTGAATCCCATCACTGGCTATGAGCAATATTTAGTAGCTAAAACATGGAGCTGGGCAGAGTCTAAACGTCACAGTTACATTTCAGAAACAAATCCTAACATCTACAGATCAATTCAAAGGAAGAATTTTGGAAGGATGCCTGCCTGCATCGGAAGAACAGGCGTGACCCAGCAGATAACGTTGCCACAGCTGAATAGCCGTGTCAACCATGTCCGGTAATACATTTGCACATATTCTCATCCAGTATGTTGTGTAAACTCAGCCTCTGGTGAGTTTATGGTCCAGCACATTCTGCAGATCCAGAAACGGCATAGTTCAGTAACCAGATTAAGCTTGTGTGAATGCAGCCAACATGTTAACTTTTGAAATGCCGCAAAACCATGAGATGTTCTGTAAATCTACAACCATCACGGGAAACCATGGGCAAGATTGTCTGCCAAGGGTCCAATTTGGCATTTCTTTCCAAAAATGTACTGCTTCATCCCAGTGGGAATCAATAGAGGGCTAGATCAAACAGAATTAGAAGGAATAATAAATTTTCCTCCATTCCCCTGCTTCTTGCTTCTAAATACTTCCTTTTCCTCTGTGTAACAAAATGGAGGACCTTTCATTTCTTTCATTGATCAGTACTTAAAATAAAGAGGATCTTTCGGTGATCTGCATAGATACTCAAGATTAAATCCGTGCCCCAAATCTCATGGAAATTTATCTTTCTTGTGAGATTTGGGTCATTTAAGTTGTAATTCATATTCCTTCCATTTTGAACCTCTGCTGATTGTCCCTCATGCAATCTGGGTTGTCCTTTCCAGAGATGATGATGATGATGATGATGATGATGATGATGATGATGATGATGATGATAATAATAATAATAATAATAATACATGTTAGATCCTACCTAGGACACATGTTAGATCCTACCTAGTGGCGATGAGAGTGGCTAGGACTAACTACTATTCCTCACTCATCGCGTCATCAGATAGTCGCCCGGCCGCCCTCTTCAGGGTGACCCGCTCCCTCCTTCAATTGAGGGGGGGGGATTCCCTGGAGGGGAAGGCCGAGGATTTCGCCCAATATCTGCATGACAAAGTCGCGCGGA
>NW_015386401.1:2426746-2451991 GCF_001527695.2 Protobothrops mucrosquamatus | reverse complement strand
GCAAGCGGACCTGACCTAGGGTGGATTTTACATTGGGTTTTAAATATTCGGAAGACGCAACATTAAAATTCGGTTTAATTCGGTTTTAAGGGGGGGATTGTATATATGTTCTGGTTTTAAATATGTTGTGCGCCGCCCTGAGTCCCTGTCGGGAGAAGGGCGGCATATAAATTAAATAAAATAAATAAATAAATAATAATAATAATAATAATAATAATAGTAAAGACGTTGGAAGGGACCTTGGAGGTCATTGAGTCCAACCCCCTGCTCAGGCAGGAACCCTACACCAGATAGATAGATAGATAGATAGATAGATAGACAGACAGACAGACAGACAGACAGACAGACAGACAGACAGACAGATGATAGATAGATAGATAGATAGATAGATAGATAGATAGATAGATAGATAGACAGACAGACAGACAGACAGACAGACAGACAGACAGACAGACAGATGATAGATAGATAGATAGATAGATAGATAGATAGATGATAGATAGATAGATAGATAGATAGATAGATAGATAGATAGATAGATAGATAGATAGATAGAACTGCCTTTTTAGGGCCCTGTAATCCCTTAATTTGGGGCAGGACAACGGGATGGAGCTGAACGTTTACCAGCTGGATACCCTTCCTGATGCCTACGTGGAGTTCACAGCAGATATTTTTTCTTTGCGCCCTACGAGAGAAATATCTGCCACTACCTAGGATTGAATTTTCAACCTTCTGAGTGGGAGGCAAGCATCTTCACCATTAGGCCACCACACCACTCTTTCCATATATATATATATATACGGTATATATGGCAACCCCCAAATCTTTCAACACTCATGTTTGTCATCCACATAAAAGAAGAGGCTGACTTGGAATCTAGCCTGATCTTGTTCATTTAATCCTATGAGTCACTCTTGATTTGGAGGCACACAAGACTGCAGCCACAACGTTTGGGAAGATGTTTGTTAGAACTATAGGCCAGGGATAGGCAACCTTGGCTCTTTTATGACTTGTGGACTTCAACTCCCAGAATTCCTGAGCCAGCCATGCTGAGGGGACAGGGAGAGGTTTCCAAGCTGAGCCATGCTGGCTCAGGAATTCTGGGAGTTGAAGTCCACGAGTCATAAAAGAGCCAAGGTTGCCTACCCCTGCTATAGGTATATACAGTAGGATGTCCTCGATTTACAACTATTCATTTAGTGACCATTCAAAGTTACAACAGCACTGAAAAAAGTGACTCATGATTGTTTTTCACACTATTTTCACACTATCCAACTATTGTAGGATCCCCATGGTCACATGATCACCGTCTGTAACCTTCCCAGCCAGCTTCCAACAAGCAAAGTCAATGGAGGAAGCCGGATTCGCTTAATGACCACGATTTACTTATTGTAGCAATTGGAGTGACTTGCTTAACAACTGTGGCAAAAAGGTCATAAAATCAGGTGCAGCTCACTTAATAGGAAGGAAGGAAGGAAAAGAGAATAAGAGGAGAGGAGAGGAGAGGAGAGAAAGGAAAGAAAGGAAAGAAAGAAAGAAAGAAAGAAAGAAAGAAAGAAAGAAAGAAAGAAAGAAAGAAAGAAAGGTATTCTGCCAATTATGTGCCTGTTTTTAAAAAAAGAGCGGGGCTTTCCTTAGGCCAGCCCCAACCTCCCAAGGCCAGGAAGGGTCTCCCACGGGACCCACGCGCTCCGATGGCCGAGGCGGCTCTGCAGACGACCTGGCATTCCCGTCCCTCCCGCGCAGCCTTGCCCACCGCCCCCCAGGCTCTTTGTAAGAACAAAACGCCGCCGTCGTGAGAACCCGCCGCGAGTTCTCAGGCAGCGCCCTCCCTCAATAAGCAGCCGGGGAGCCTCGCCTGCCCCCGCCGCCCTCGCATCTTCCCTTGCAAAACCACCGGCGCACTTTTGAATGGGAGAGACCAACAGCCCAGGGCAGGCGGGGGGGGGAGGAGGGCAATGCCACCTATGACGGGCGACGGTGCCATCCAAACGGCTTTCTGATTAATACCATGGGCTTTGGGGAGGAGGGGGGGCAGAGCCCGGAGGGTGGGGGGGGGCTGCTTTTGTGCAAATGCCCGCCTGGCATTCTGTTTGATCTTAACCTGGCGGGGGGAGGGGAGGCAGAAGGGAGCGGGGGGGGGGGCGAGCCGCTTCTCACGCACTCTCCAGCGGCTGCCCGCGCTGATTGATGGTCTCCTCCCCCCCCGCCCTTATTTGCATGCCTGTCATTAGCATATATTCAAATCGGGCCTTTTTCCCACACTCCCCCTCGGGTGCGTGTTGTTTGCGCGGAGCCCGGCTTCGCCATGGCAACGGAGCAGGCACTAAATAAAGCCAACGTTGGCAAGGGAGGTTAACGCCGAAGGGCATCGCGCCTTGTCTGGTCGGGGATGCGCAGGCCGGGGAGTGTGAGAAGAAACGGTCCTGAAAAGCGGGGTGGAGGGGGGGGGGAAGCAGCCTCCAGCCTCTGAAACAATGGCAGGGCAGCACATCAAATGTGATGGGCTTTTTTTTTTTTCTTTCTGGGAGAAAAAAGGGGATCCCATGGAAATGATGCTTAATAGGATTTATATATATATATATTTGCTTTTTTTTTTTAAGTGGAATCAAGTACATACAAGAATATCTGTGGGGCTGACCAGAATACAGGTAGCCCTCGTAGTAGTTCGTCTAGTGCAGAGGTAGGCAACCTCAGCTCTTTTATGACTCATGGACTTCAACTCCCAGAATTCCCGAGTCAGCACAGCTGACTCGGGAATTCTGGGAGCTGAAGTCCATGAGTCATAAAAGAGCCGAGGTTGCCTGTTAAAAGTTGCAATGGCACAGAAACAAGGGATTTATGACGATTTTTCATACTTAACGACTGTTGCAGCAGCATCCCCGCGATCAAAATTCACACACTTGGCAACTGACTCGTATTTATGACAGTGGCAGTGTCCCGGGATCAGGGGATCCCCTTTTGTGACCTCCTGACAAAGTCAATATGGGGTAAAGTCAGATTCACTTAACAACTGGGTCACTAAGTTTAACTGCAGTGATTCACTTAACGACGGTGACAAGAAAGGTGACAAAATGGGACAAAACTCACTTAACAAATGTCTCGCTTAGCAACAGAAATGTTGGGCTGAGTTGTGGTCGTACGTTGAGGACTATCTGTAATGTAAAATGGAAATATAAGATGGCGGCCTTAACTACACCGTAACATTTACATGTTTTTATGTCCGTGGCAACATAAATTACACACTGTATAGAAAATGGCTAGGTTATTTCTTTTATTTATTAAACTTATTTGTAGGGTTCTTCTAGGCGGCATTATTATGTGGTCACAACTGCCATCTTGATTTTATTTTTGACCCCCATGGCATCTCTGACTATATAGTCTATCCGGCCTGCTAGTATCTTCCGTATATGACCCATCATCCGTAGATGCTATGGTTGAGCTGGGTGGGAATGTTTAGTTTTATTAAAACATAAATCTGATCAAGGGTGGATGACTATAATGGTGAGTGGTTCTCCTATTAACTGCTATTTATGTATATAAACCGGATAAGGCAGAGACCCTAAGGCAATGTTTCTCAACCTTGGCAACTTTAAGACCTGTGGACTTCAATTCCCAGAATTCCCCAGCCAGGAACTGGGAGTTGAAGTCCAATTGTGAACTGCTGAGGTTGAGAATGTGATGTATGTCAACCTCTGCCAGCAAAGCCCCTCTGGATTCTACAGTGAAGTTCAAGTCCACGCACACCTTGAATAATATTGTTTTACATTGTGTATAAGGTTACTGGATTGTCAGGCAAAAGAAGGACATGTCTTCCTTTTGATCCTCGTGTCCTTTATCCAGCAGACAGAGCCTTAAAAATCAAATATTGTCTGGCATTTTTTGAGCAGCTCTTCCTGAGCGGCTTTTCTCTGCTTCAAAGCAGTCCCTAAAAAAAGTGTTAATTGCATGTTAGTGAGCTCTGCTTTCTGACCTGAATGTAGTTGATTACCAGAGTACCCTCAGCTGGCTTGTCCTGCTGCCTAAAATTGACAAGATCTTAATCAGTTACTGGTTGGAGGCTTCTCTATTTATTTATTTATTTATTTATTTATTTATTTATTTATTTACTTACTTACTTACTTACTTACTTACTTACTTACTTACTTACTTACTTACTTACTTACTTACTTACTGACTGACTGACTGACTGACTGATTGATTGATTGATTGATATTTCATGTTTCTAGACCTCCCATTTCTCCCAAGGAGGGCTTTTGTCTTCTAAGAGGATCTAGAAATAAATTCCTGCCACTGGAAAAAAACAGTCTTTCTGATGCTCAAAAATACACATTTGGCCCTAGTATTTTTTTTCCTACAGTTTTTCACTGTAATATTTTTCACAGATGCAACGAAAGTTAAACAATATGTATATCCTCCTTTCCCAATTGTCCATGTCCTTCTTTGTTGGTTCAGGTATCTTGTAATCTGTTTGGGTAGGAAAACTACGTAACCCATGGTTTACTTAAACAGTTCCACAGATAGAGAACCCGTACGTCCCCTAAGTAGGGGTTCTATTAAACGGACTATTCAGTTAAAAAGTTTTTCCTTATATTTAAGCAAAATCTTGTACAGGGAGTCCTCGGCTTATTGATCATTAACAGCTTGTCAAAGCTACAATGGCAGTTAAAATAGGAATTTACAACTGAGATATAAAATTTGTCAACTGAGATATATTTACAATAGTGGCAGTATCCAGGGAAGTCAATGAGGGAAGCCAGATTCGTTTAACAACCTTATGATTCACTTAACAATTGCAGTGATTTCCTCAACAACTGAGGCAAAAAGGTCATAAAATTGGACACAACTTACTTAACAAGCACTTTGCTTAGCAATGGAAATTCTGGTCCCAAATGTGGCAGTTAGTCAAGGATTATATGTAACTACAAGTTACAGCCATTATTCTAGTTCTAGTTTCTGTCATCATAAAAAGCAGTCTTTATATCCAATGAGATCCTTTTATTAAATTGGAGACTTTTCATTGGTCTTAACTGTTGAACTAAAAAGTGTTCCCTCTTACACACACCTCAAAATAACGTCTCTGCTCTGGAGGTTTTGTCCGGGCTTAACAGTGTGTGATTTTCTTCCATCTGGTACAATGTGAATCCAACTGGTACTTTGTAAATCGTGACTTCAGTTTATTCAATTAACTACAATTAAATAAATGACGGTTTAATATTGGGGAAGGGCTGAGCCTCTGAATCTCATTTTTGTGGTGTTTGGAATTCCTTCTGATCACCTTTTTTGGAAAAGGTGCTTTTCCAAAAGATTTTCTGAATGTCCACATTCCCAATAAGGATGATGATAAGTAGCTACTAGGAAGAGAAGGGAGATATTCATCTGCAATTCTCAGTCAAAATTTTTTGACCTGTGTAGACCCATTATGTAAGGGTAGGAGAACCTATCAACTTTTTAATTTAGATTATTTTTCAGCATCCAGCCAGGATGGATTCTTTATGTTTAATATTAGATATATTCATCATTTTTGGAGGTTTTTCTCTCTTTTCTTTTGTACACAAAGAATTTTTTTCTCCTTTTTTCTTTGTTAATGTTGGATGTTTGTTTTTCTATTTTGTATTTTACTCTTGTTGATATACGAAAATGAATACAAAATTTTTTTTTGACTGGCGGGGTCTAGGAAGAGAGCCTTCTCTGCTGCTGTTCCCCCCACCCACATTATGGAACATCCTTCCTCCAGAGGTGAGGTGGACCCCCCCACACATACACACACAGTCTCCTGGCCTTCCAGAAAGGGATGTAAATTTGGCTCAGTGGCCTTGCATGGGGGGCACAAAGTATCATGGAGGGGTTGTCTGGAGCCATGAAAGCCCTCCCTCTGCCTTTATTAACCAATGTTCAACGGAATTTTTTTATTTCTTTGAAATTTTACCATGTTATCATATAATTTTAAAATGTTTAACCCTAAATTCATTTCAGTATTTCAGTGTTTAGCTTTATATACTGTATTGTATCTTGATTATACTCTACACTGCACAGGACCCCTTCCTGGAGGGACATCCTAGAAATATGATAGATAGATAGATAGATAGATAGATAGATAGATAGATAGATAGATAGATAGATAGATAGATAGATAGATAGATAGATAGATAGATAGATAGATAGATAAATAGATAGATAGATAGATAGACAGACAGATAGATGATAGATAGATAGATAGATAGATAGATAGATAGATGATAGATAGATAGATAGATAGATAGATTAGATAGATGATAGATAGATAGATAGATAGATAGATAGATAGATAGATAGATAGATAGATAGATAGATAGATAGATAGATAGATAGATAAAATGTGGTTAAATAGAGGCGGGGCTGTCTGTGACCCAGGCCTTGTCTTGGCCACCCCGATGATAAACTGGCCTCTTTTGCTAACTGCAGCTTCAGAAAGCAGCCGTTATTCCTCATTAGCATACATTTCAGCCGGTCTGTAATTAGAACAAGGGACAAGAAGAAGGGGGGGAGGAGGGAGGGAAAGACCCCTGGCAGCCCCGCTGTCACTAGGATGAATAACCCCCTTCCCAGGCACGAAAACCCACCAACCCCATAATTCCTTCTCCCTTAGGAGAGAAGAACAGAGGCCGTGGCACAAGGCAAAAAGCTCACTGGAAAATCTTCAGCAGCTCCCATATTGGAGGCTAAAGAGATCCAAAGACATTAATTAGGGATGTTGATTAATTAGGGACGTGGAAGGAGGGATTCTCCTTCCTTCCTTCCTTCCTTCCGGCTCATCTCATCCCAGACATTCTTTTTTTTTTTTTTGAACGATTACCATCTGGCAGACGGTACAGGATAATAAAAATGAAAACAAATAGGCTGAATAATAGTTTTTTATCCCAGCGCTGTAGCCATATGAAATACTACTGTATAGTACAACACTGAAGTGCAATATTAGGGGCAGCGCAATGGTGAATAGAATGTGAAGGATGTGTGTCTATAATGTATGTTTTTACTTGTGGATTTTACTTGTGTGTTGTGTGCACTGTGGACAGCACAATTTCATTGTGAGATACACAATGACAATTAAGATATTCTATTCTATTCCTTCCTTCCTTTTTCTTTCTTTCTTTCTTCTTTCTTTCTTTCTTTCTTTCTCTTTTTTCTCTCTTTTTCTTTCTTTTTTCTTTTTCTTTCTCTTTCTCCTTCTTTCTTTTTTCTTTCTTTTTTTCTTTCTTTTTTCTTTCTTTTTTCTTTTTTTTCTTTTTCTTTCTTTTTTCTTTTTCTTTCTCTTTCTCTTTCTTTCTTTTTTCTTTTTTCTTTCTTTTTTCTTTTTCTTTTTCTTTCTTTTTCTTTCTTTTTTTCTTTTTCTTTCTCTTTTTCTTTCTCTTTCTCTTTCTCTTTCTTTTTTCTTCCTTCCTTCCTTCCTTCCTTCCTTCCTTCCTTCCTTCCTTCCTTCCTTCCTTCTTTCTTTCTTTCTTTCTTTCTTTCTTTCTTTCTTTCTTTCTTTCTTTCTTTCTTTCTTTTTTAAACAAATCCTGTCGGGGATGTGTGCGTGATTCACAACACAGCTTCCCTCCAAGGGCTCCCAAAGGCCTCAAAATCACAAGGTGAAAAAAAAAAAAAAGAGCTGAAGATTAAAAAAACAAAACAAAACGGGGATTAAAAAGGTGCCTCAGGTAAACAAGCAAAACAGAGCATAGGGGAATAGCCAAGGTGAGAAAGACCCCTCGGAGGACCAAAATTATTAACATATTAATCATGGCTGCTTAAGAAACACATGAAAATGCCTGACATGCCTTTGGTTCTGGAAAGGTAAAGGAGGTGACAAGGGTTCTGTTCTTGGGGGGGGGGCAGGTTAGAGAGGGGGGGGCTACCCGTGCTCCTGGGAAGTCATCTGCCAAGCTGTTTATATGGAGGCTCGTCTGTTCATGGCTTCCCAGGGGTTGTTTGAAAAATATAAAGTGCAGCATTTATTTAGTAGTTCTTGACTTATGACCAGAATTGAACCCAAAAAATTTCCATTGCTAAGCAAGACAATAGTTCCGTGAGTTTTGCCCCATTTTATGACTTTTCTTGCATGGTTGTTAAGCGAATCACTGCAGTTGTTAAGTTAGTGACACGGTTGTTAAGTGAACCTGGCTTCCCCATTGACTCTGCTTGTCAAAAAGTCACAAAAGGGGACCATGTGACCCCCCCCCAGGACACTGCGACGGTCATAACTATGAACCAAGCCAAGCACCCGAATGTCGATCACGTGACCAGGGGGATACTGCAACGGTCGTTAAGTGTGAAAAACGCTCGTAGGTCACTTTTTTCAGTGCCCTTGTAATTTTGAACGGTTGCTAAATGAACTGTTGTAAGTTGAGGACCACCTGTATTCTGCTTTTCATTCAGCAGCTCATGAGGGCATGCAGGCAGTCATGATGATTGTATATCAGGTCAGGGGTGTGACCAGCCCTATTTTATGACCTTTTTTGTGGCAGTCAATGACTAACACAGCAACTGTGCAATGAAAACCACGGTCATTAAGCAAACCCCGTTGTTCAGTAGGGCGCAGTGCCTTCCGGTTTTCAGCAAAATCATGGTAAAATGATTTTGAATGCAGCTGTGTTGCTGAGCACCTGAAGTGCAGTCATTTGATTTGGGGGTGGGGTGTCAAGATAGTTTTTCAGGAATATGGGGAAAGTCCACCCAGCAAAGCACTTTTTTGAGAGTTCAAACACTCCGTAAAGAACCTCTTCCTTCCCAACTTCTTTCTGTTCTTCCTAACAGAGGGACAGAATCAAGATCACGTGAAGTGTTAATACCACTTTACAATGCCTTGATAAGGCCACACTTGGAATACTGCATCCAGTTTTGGTCACCACGATGTAAAAAAGATGCTGAGACTCTAGAAAGAGTACAGAGAAGAGCAACAAAGATGATCAGGGAATTGGGGGCTAAGGCATATAAGGAACGGTTGCTGGAATTGGGTATGTCTAGTTTAATGAAGAGAAGGACGAGGGGAGACATGATAACAGCCTTCCAGTATCTCAGGGGCTGCCACAAAGAAGAGGGAGTCAAGCTATTCTCCAAAGCACCTGAAGGCAGGACAAGAAGCAACGGGTGGAAACTAATCAAGGAGAGAAGCAACCTGGAACTAAGGAGAAATTTTCTGACAGTTAGAACAATTAACCAGTGGAACAACTTGCCTCCAGAAACAGTGAATGCTCCAACACTGGAAGTTTTTAAGAAAAGATTGGACAACCATTTGTCTGAAATGGTATAGGGTTTCCTGCCTGAGCAGGGGGTTGGACTAGAAGACCTCCAAGGTCCCTTCCAACTCTGTTATTCTGTTCTATCCAACACACAGCTTTCTAAGACTGGTTTAAACACGGGAAGCAAAAAGTAGAGTTTTATTTATTGGGTTTTTTTCTTGCACCAGTTAGTACAATTATAACCACAACCTTCTTCTCTGTGACTGCCACTCAAGTGCTGAAAGACAGCTATCATTCACCCCTAACACTGAATTAACCAATTAATGTACCTTTAATTAAAATGCTCTGTCAGCACTATTATTAGCATTTTTCATTCCTAGGAAGCTTTAAGTCATTTCAGATGGAAAAGTCATCCATGAAAAACTCTGGGGAAGGGGAAAAACCCTATAGAATCAAAGGGAGTTCCTTTCCAGTTGATACAACATCTGTCACAGACTGAAAAAAAGAATATGGTGTATTGAGTATCCCTTCAAGGTTCATCCTTCCTCTGGGTTTAATCTTCCTATCCCCAAAGTGCATTCAAGAAACTTTATTTTGCAAATTTGCCTAAATTCCACGTGACCTGAAGGCCATGGATGGATTTCTTACAGGATAAAGAGCAGAATCCCCATTCTTTGACTTTTGGTTTTGAAGATTAGAATGGACTGGATAAGAGAAATACTGTAGCTCTTTAAATATAAGGTTATTTGCATTTGGTAACTTACTGTCCTTTAGATGAAATTAAGACAACATTTTATGAATAATGGTTTTTAGTTTGTTGACTATTAGCATTTTAAGAGATTTTATAAATTGGTGTTATTTCTTTAAGCTTAGAAGTGGCTGTATTGTTAATATCTTTGTACTAAAAGAAAGTCAGAGGTCACTTTTGCTATGTTTGTTTGATGTATGTTTTTGTCACTTTTAATTAGTTTTGTCGTGTCTTTTCCTTTTTCCCTTTTATGTGAGTTTGCATTTTAATGTATGATGTATAAACTTAATAAAGATATTATTAAAAGCAATCTTTATTTCACTCTCACTCACTAACCCCCATTTAAAAACTTAGACATTTATCATCTAATTGTTTTAATCTCTCAATAATCTTTACCATCATTGCACAAGTCCCAAAGACAGTAATCAGGACCCTGGAGAGCTCCCATTGGCTAGATTAGCAGGACCTCAGATGGGATGTTGCTTCCACTCTGGGCCAATCATTAGGAGACTGTGAGTTCTAGACCCGCCTTAGGCATGAAAGTTGACTGAGTGATTGGCCCAAAGCTTTCATGCCTAAGGCGGGACTAGACTCGTGGTCTCCTGGTGATTGGCCCAAAGTCAACCAGCCATCTTTTGTGACCAGGGTTAGAACTCACAGTCTCTTGGTCTCTAGCCTGGTGCCTTAACCACTAGACTAGACCAAACTGGCTCTGTGTGAAATATCTTGAGGATCAAACACCCAGACCCAATTTGGGATTGGGAGCTGTCTATGCCACAAGACATGTGTTAGCTTTGATTGTTGGACTAGCCAGCTTGTGTGGTTCACTGATGAGGCTGTGTATCCTCAAAGCAAAGAAAAAGGGATTAACTTAAGAAACTATGGTCCAGATAATTGTGAGTACTGAAATTCAGTTTGATGTAAAGCAGGGGTCTTGGCCCTTTTATGACGTGTGGACTTCAACTCCCAGAATTCCTCAGCCAGGCACGCTGGCTAAGGAATTCTGGGAGTTGAAGTCCACACGTCATAAAAGGGCCAAGTTTGAAGACCCCTGCTCTAAGTAAGAATCGCCGCCTCCTTTGTCTTAAAAAAAGGCAACGGGAAATTTCTACAGCTGCGCAAGCAAGACTCTTTTGCTGGGAACCATCGCCTGCTCAAACCTGCCTGCCAGCGCTTGTTCAAAAAAAAAAGAATTTGGAGAAGCTCAGATTTTATTTTATTAAAATATTATCCGCCCATCTCACTGATACAACGACTGTGTATTTGCTTTCAGGGTGCTGTGGGGAGAAATCTCAGCCTCAAAATATATAATTTCCACATGGATTGGGAGCGTCAAACGCTTGCCTTGGACGAAATACTTTCGTAACCAAAAGGCAGCAGGATTTAAATCTCCCAAACTTCTCGGTGGAACAAGGAGATCCCTGTTTTTTTTAAATCAGGTAGACTGGTGTCTGGGAAGAAAATTAACCGGGGTTGGGGAGAGGGGGGGATATATGTCGGCGTTCTTACACACGCTTATTCATGGTTAACTCAATCATGGCTTAGTCATTAACTCATATTTTTTTTTTTAGATTGGCAGGACACACGTTCAACCACACAGGCGTAATGGCGAAGCCTGGGCTGGCTGGCTGGCCGGGCAGTTGCTCACGTTCTCGCAACACACTTTAGCCCTCCAATCGCAGTTCACAAGCTGTGATGTCTGGATTTACACCACGCGCTGCTAAATCGTACTCGGATCAAGCGCCGGAAACACCGGGTCCGTATAAAAGCGGGCAAGAGGCAAATGGAGCTATTTGGTGTGTGTGTGTGGGGGGGTTGTTTCTTGGTGCTCTCTGAAAACAGCCAAGCTCAGAGAGCATCAAAGACCCCCCTCATTTAGAATAGAACAGAATAAAATTCTCTTTATTGGCCAAGTGTGATTGGACACCCGAGGAATCTGTCTCCGGTGCCTAAGCTCTCAGTGTACATACAAGCAAAGTGATAAGTCATGAATCATAAGATCCAACAATGATAAATCGGAATGTACCAATAGGAGAAGGTAGTAGGAAAGATGACGTGGATAATACCAATATAGCCTACTACATAGGTAAATATCTTTGGACAGAAAACAGGGCTGTAGGATTTAGGTATTTAGCAGAATGAAGGCATGGGAAAAGAAACTATATTTGCACAATGTATCTTGAGCAGGGAACTCATCTCATCCCAATCCTGAGCTACACATATTCTCCTTTATTAGGAGCTATTTTGTAATGGATTTATTTACGTGTTTAGTAGATTTATGTGGCCGCCCATCTCAAGCACATGATGCAGGTGTTTAGGATTGTGGGGGGGGGGAAGAGGTGTTGGATTTCTGGGAGATTTACATTTGTTCTCTTGGGTGCACACACCTGCTCACACAAGGGAGTATCCGGTTTGCACTTTCTACAGGTACAAGAAGGGCAGGCCATTTTTTCCTATCCTTATTATAGGGTCACTTTCCTGTTGTGTTCCTCAACTTTAGTTAAGAATTAGCACCCCCTGGCACCTCAATTCATTTTGGGGGGTTAGTTCAATACAGTGAAGCTGTAATCAACCAAGGATAGGGTCCCCACGTTATCCACCCCGAGGCCTCAAAAACTCCCAAGGGTAAGATTAAATTTAACAGGTGGTGTCCCTGATGGTCTCAGAGCTTGGCTGTTTTCTTGCAGACGTTCCATTATCCAATAGCACTGAAGGCGTTATCTAGTTGGGTAATGAAACGTCTGCAAGAAAACAGCCAAACTCAAAGAGAACCAGGGACCCCATAGATCAGTCCTAAGCTCTTCTGTCAGTTCACCCAACGGTTTAACACGTTGGGTGAACTGACTTCACATTGTAGGAAAAGAGGTGTATTAATTTATGTTAACCAAAAAAAAAAACAACAACAACCAGGAGTCTAGTAGTCCCTTTTCAGACAAACAACACTGTATGCAAAGGCTTTCGTGAGTTACAGACCTTCATACCATCTGAAAAGAGGCTACTTCGGAGGAAGATGGGCGTTAAGAAATCTATATAAATAAAAATGTAAATGTTCGTTTGTTCAAAATCTTAAATCTCTGAAAGTTTTTCACCGATTGCTTTGAAATTTTGACACAACGTTGCATTTGAATACGCGCGTATTTCTATATACCTACTATTATATAGATGTCACACCTGTGACAGGTAAAAACCTGCTTTTTTTGAAAAACAGCTTAACCAGACTGAGCCACAGCAACGCGTGGCCGGGTACAGCTAGTATGAAATATAAATAAAATACGGTATTAGGCTCTTCCTGATTCTGACCTAGGTTTCATGGGTGACAAGGCCGCCATGGATTCCACAGAGAATTCAGTCCCAGGTAGGTGTACAAAAGGGGTGTTTTTTTTTACACGGGAACGAATCCGAATAAAATATGCCCAAAGGACAAATGTCGCTATTGTCCCACAAGGAAAAAGACTAATCGACCTTCTTTCTCTTTCCACCGTCCAAATTAGGTTTAAAGTCAGGGGATTCGCTCATTTTCGTAAAAAGCTGCACAATAAACGAGGGAAGCATTCCAAATTTAAGAAATCGTCAGAAAATAAAAACAACGCGTTGGCATTGCATTCAAAATTAAGAACCGTTGAGGTTTACTCCCTTTATGTTTTCCTTTGAAGGGCCGACCTGGGCAAGCGTTCACACACACACACGTACACACACTTGATTGCACGCTGTATTTCTCCCCTCGATCCTTTGGGAACTGGGCCTGTCCACACACAAAAAAGGAGATTCTCGGCGGGGAGTTCCTCCGCTCTCCTCCTGCTCCACGCTTTTTCCTCCAGGTTTCTTCCCCCCCAGGTGTCCCCCTTACATCAACAGAAGCGACAACCCCGCGTAGGGGGAAAACACGGCGAAGAGCAGCGGCGCGAACCTATCTAAGGCCGGGGCAGGAAGCGCGTCACGCTTTTACGTAGTTCAATATGGAGAGAGGGGGGGGAATCACCCCCTCCCCATTTTTGCCTCGTCTTTTTTTTTTTTTTCCCCGTGCTCCTACCTTTCTGCGCTTCAAAAATGGATTTATCCAAGGAGCGGGGAGGGGGGCGTTATTTCTAGGGCGCTCTTATACTCCGCGGGGCTTTGGGATGAGGTTGACTAGGTTGGGGGGATGCCCCGGTCGGTGACATCCAGAATAAGAGGGAAAGAGAGAGGGAGGGAGGGAGGGAGAGGGAGAGAGGGAGAGAGAGAGAGAATGTGTGTGTGTGAGTGAGTGAGTGAGTGAGAGAGAGAGATGGCGAATTGCTTTTATTTTTTATTTAATTTGCCGCAATTTATTCTCTTCCTTGCATTTTCCTCGCCCCCTGCGCTGAGAAACTGACTAGTGTTGTTTTGAAAACAGAACTTTCCTTCCCTTCCCTTCCTTTAGCCTTTCCTTCCCTTCCCTTCTCTTCCCTTCTTTCCCTTCCCTTCCTTTAGCCTTTCCTTTCCTTCCCTTCCCTTCCCTTCTTTCCCTTCCCTTCCTTTAGCCTTTCCTTCCCTTCCCTTCCATTCCCTTCCTTAGCCTTCCCTTCCCTTCCCTTTCCTTCCATTTCCTTCCCTTCCCTTCTCTTTCCTTCTTTCCCTTCCCTTTCCTTCTTTCCCTTCCCTTCCCTTCCTTTAGCCTTTCCTTCCCTTCCCTTCCTTTCCTTTTCCTTCCCTTCCCTTCCCTTCCCTTCCCTTCCTTTCCTTTCCTTTTCCTTTCCTTTCCTTTCCTTTCCTTTCCTTTCCTTTCCTTTCCTTCCCTTCCCTTCCCTTCCCTTCCCTTCCCTTCCTTTCCTTTAGCCTTCCCTTCCCTTCTTTCTCTTCCCGGCTCAGCTCAGTCCTTTCAGCTTGGGCTCCAACGCAATCCCAGCTCACCCCGGGGGCCTCCGGGAAGCTGGGGAAGAGGGTCCCCCCTTTCCTCAGCGCCCGCTCCATTTAATTACTCGACGGCTGGGCTAACGGAGCCTGATCCTTATTAATAGCAGGGGCGTATCGGGGAGCGACGCCTGGAGGCTGTGGCCGGGGCTCGGAGAGGAGAAGCCCGGGGTGTGTGTTTGTGTGTGTTTGTGTGTGTGTGTACACAGTGGCTAAGACGGTCCCCACCACCCCGTCAGCCAGAAAGCCACCACCAGCCGCTGTTGTGTGGTCGGGGGGGGGGGGGGAAATGGCCTTGAACCTGCCGTTGGAGGCAAGCAGAAGCTCGGCTCCCTTCGAAGGAGCCTGGAGAGCTTTCGGCAATATTTTCATTATTTCTCTCCCTCCCTCTCCCCTCCCTCTTCCTTCCCATCTATGCGGGGCAAACGGGAGGCGTCCCGACGCGCGGTCTCTTCCCCTGACCCCGGCAAGTTCTTGAACTTGAAACTTTTCCAGGACCCCCCCCCTCGCCCCTCCCCCCCAAAAGCTCAGTGGGGGTGGGGGGGATTCGGCTTCCTTTGTTTAGTTTAGTTTTATTTAGTTTTATTCAATTTATACCCCGCCCTTCTCCTAGCGGACTCAGGGCGGCTTACAGCAAGTTAAAAAACAGACAAACCATACAAAATACTAAGTTTAAAATACAATTAAAATGAAATATTGATTTTTTGCTGTTTCTTTTTAAAATTATGTTAAAAAAAAAAAAAAAAGATGGTTATTCTCTTTTTTTTTTTTTTTTTTAAAAAAAAAAGAGGAGGGGGATTCCTTTAGCGTTTCATTTCTCTTTCAGACCCCCCCCCCTCTCCCTCTCTCTCTCTCTCTCCGGGCCGCGGGAAGAGGGGCAAGGCCGTGTTGGGAATACCTACACACGCAGCCCCGCCTGTATCCATAGCCCCCCCTCCCCTTTTTCTCCCCCCTCCCCCGCTTTTGGAACGAGGGGGGGGGACGGGGGCGGCGCTGGCTGGAAGAACCAGATCGCCACCTTCAATCTCTTTGGAGAAGAAAAGGGGCTGCTTGGTTTGCGACGCACGTTGAGGGCTTTAGCAAGCGGGGGGGGGGACCCGCGAGAGGAGGTTGGGGAGGGGGGGTCGTGAAAGAGCCAGGAGGCGAGCGAAGAGCTGCCTCCCTTCCAATCTCTCTCTCTCTCTCTCTCTCTCTGACCCCCCCCAATAATCTGTGAGAAAATGTGCCTACACTTGGAGAGAAAAGAAGGGGGGGGGAGAACTTTTCCCGTTGCCCCTTCACTTCTTCCCCCCCGGCGCCCCCTCCTCCTTTGTGCAGCTCAGCCAAGCAAAAATAATAGCATTTTTTTTTTATTTAAAAAAAAAAAGGGGGGGGTGTTCTTTCCGATCCCCAGCTCCTCGCCGCGCCGTTTTGTGTCGGTGCAAGACAACTTGGGGTACAGCGCCCGCGTGTGAGGGTCCTTCCCTCCCCATCGCGTAAAAATAGACCTTGGGAAACGTCCAGGGATGATGAAAACGAAGGAAGGGATGGGGGGTTTTTTCCACACCCCCCTCCTGTCTCTCCCTATTTTCCGGGAATCCCCTCCCTCTCTTCCCCCCCCTTCCAAAAGGGAGATGGGGAGTTTGGGGATGGGTGTGTGTGTGTGTGTGTGTCTCGGTGTGTTGAATCCCGCCCGCCCCCTTTTTTGTGTGTGTGTGTTTTGGAAACTTCCACCGGCTGAGGTCTTGGCCAGCTGTCCTGTAAGCGGCCGAAGGAAAGAGCGGGCGCAACTGAACGCAAACAGGTAAGTCGTCTTTACCTGGGGGAGAGGCGCCCGCTTGTAATTTCTGATTTGGGGATGGGGGGGTACCCCGGATTTGGAAAGGAGGGCCGGGAAAAAAAGGGAGGCTTGCGCGGCAACCCCCGGGCTGGGAACTTGATGGGTGCCCTTAGGAATGTGTTGGGGAGCACCTTATAGTCCTAGGATATTTTGTGCTACAATTTTCATCTGCACTATTGCTTGGACGGTTGTGCCACGCCAGACTCTTCCATTTCCCTGGAAATGTTCTTGCTTAAATTTAGAAGCTGCTACTCTTATTTGCAGTAGGTCTACTCGGAAGCAAGCCCCCCCCCCTTGAGTCCAACAGGGTGCCCAGGAGGGCAGCCCTAGAGGGCAGGGGGAGATTAATGGGGGGGGATGGATCCTGAGAACCTCTGCTTACTTACGAGTAGACGCCCCTGCGCCTATCCTACGGACCTCAACCGGGTCTCGCGGCTTCTCGGGCAAAGGGGTCGCGCCCGGCCTCCTCTTAAATGTAAAAAAATAAATAAAATAAATCAATCCTTTTAGGTAACTTGAGTGAAATGAGCTGGAGGCGTTCGCTGCTTCCAAGCGGGTCCCGCAGCGCAGGACCGCCGGCTTCCAGCTCTCAGTTAGGATGATAGAATAACAGAATGGCCGAGTTGGAAGAGACCTTGGAGGTCATCGAGTCCAACCCCCCTGCTCAGGCAGGAAACCCTCCTATACCATTTCGGACAAATGGCTGTCCAGTCTCTTCTTAAAAACCTCCAGTGTTGGAGCATTCACCGCTTCTGGAGGCAGGTTGTTCCACTGGTTAATTGTTCTCACTGTCAGGAAGTTTCTCCTTAGTTCTAGGTTGCTTCTCTCCTTGGTTAGTCTCCATCCTTTGCTTCTTGTCCTGCCTTCAGGCGTCTTGGAAAATAGCTTGACTCCCTCTTCTTTGTGGCAGCCCCTGAGATATTGGAACATTGCTATCATGTCCCCCCTCATCCTTCTCTTCGTTAAACTAGACATACCCAATTCCAGCAACCGTTCCTTGTATTTTTTAGCCTCCAGTCCCCTAATCATCTTTGTTGCCCTTCTCTGCACTCTTTCTAGAGTCTCAACAACTTTTTTTTTTTTACATTGTGGCGACCAAAGCTGGATGCAGGATGCTCTCTCTAAAGCAGGAAAATAAATTGGGGAAGGGGGAGGGAGGAGGGAAGACCCACTCGTGAGTTCAAAGGCTTGCTTTTTCCTTCTCCTTTCTCCCCACCACGCACTCCGGCCCCGCTTTGTGGCGGGCAGTGTGGGGGGGGGGGACTCCTGGAAAATGCTTAGCGTTGAACTGACAGTCTAGTAGTGTGTGGTTTTCGGCAGACGTCCTGAGCAACCCTTGGCTCGGGGGCTTGAATGAGCTGGATCGTGGCGGGGTGGGGGGTGGGTGGGACAGGGGCTTAGACCTCTCCCTCCACCCCTGGCCTTGCAAACAGACGCCCCCCCCGCCCGTCCCAGACCAATTGGGACGGAAATCTGCTGTTGAACTTGAAAGAAGCTTCCATCTCTCTCTCTCTCTCTCTCTCTCTCTCTCTCTTTCTCTCTCCCTTCTCCCTTTTCCCCTCTCCCCTCTCTCCGTCTCTCTCTCTCTCTCTCTCTCTCTCTCTCTCTCTCTCTCTCTCTCTCTCTCTCTCCCTTCTCCCTCTCCCTCTCCCCTCTCTCCTCTCTCCCTTCTCTCCCTCCCTCTCTCTCTCCCTCTCTCTCCCTCTCCCTCTCCTTCTCTCTCCCTCTCTCTCTCTCCCTTCTCTCCCTCTCTCTCTCCCTCTCCCTCTCTCTCCCTCTCTCCCTCTCCCTCCCTCTCTCCCCCCTCTCTCCCCCTTTCCCTCTGTGTGTGTGTGTGTGCATGTGTGTGTTCCCTTCTTACTTTGCGGTGCGGGAGGGGAGGGGAAAGGAAGCCAAATATTTCCAGGGGCAGGAATAATTAATCCAAATCCTCAGCAACTTTCTAGGCCACAAAAGGGGGCCCTGGAAGCGGGAGGGGAAGGCCGCTCGCTCGCTCGCTCCGTGGCTCACCCGCCCGAGTTCCCAACTCGACCTACTTCGCCCAAGGCCCCCTGAGGCTCGGCCAGAGATTTTAAACTTGGGTTTATTTAGGGTTTCCCCCCCCCCCTTTGCTAGAAAGACGCGACTGATTGGTACGTTTCCCCCCCCCCGCCTGTTAAAATATCTCTTCTTCGGTCTCCTTGATTTATTGCTGGAGATTTGGAGGTTTCTTCTGATGTTCTCTCCACTTTTTTTCCTTCCCTTAAGACTGGAGATCCCTCTTTCCCCCCCCAAAAAACGTGGGATTTAAAAGATCCACTAGCGAGGACGATTCCCCCCATCCCCGTCTCCCCCCCTCCCGCTTTCCAGCTAAATTGCTTACTTAAATTGCAAAAAAAGCAACAGCTCAGATTTTGCGCAGCGGCTGCTGCTTCCTTTCAATCGCCCCTTTTAAAACTCTCTTTTTTCCATCCGAGGTAAGTAATCTCGCCCCGGCTTGGCCCGCGAGTTGTTCCCGGGATCTCTCGCTTTAAAAAGAAAAAGAAAAAAAAAGAAGAAATGCTTGGAAGGAGAAAAAAAAAAAAAGACGAAGTTAAGTTTGCTTGCAGCCGACCCGGGATTGCGCTGTGCCTTTACTGGGCTTCCCGAAATCCAAAGAGAAATAAAAATTAGCTTTATGGATGTCCCTTCCACTCTACACCTTCCTGCCTGCTTTGCGCAGGTGATTCTTCCTTTTTTTTCTTCTTCTTACCTGCACAAACATCAACCCTTTTTTCTATTTCCAGGCTACAACAACTTTCCGAGTGGGAATCCCCCAGGCAGATACGGATTCTTCCCTCGATTTTATTATTATTATTATTATTATTATTATTATTATTATTATTATTATTATTATTATTATTATTATTATTATTATTATTATTATTATTATTTTGGCACTTTTAAGAGGAAGGAGACGTGGGTGGGAAGTTATTGGCTTCCGCTCTGCCAGCCTCTCCTTCTACCTCCCCTTCCCAACAAGGGGACGCAGCTATTTTCAAAGGATCGCTTTCAAAGGGGGAAAGGGGTGGGAATCGCCTCTTTAAATGACTTGGTAGAATTAACACGCTTAATTTTAGGCCTGCAGGACCTTTCAAGATTTAAGGACAGTTCCCCCCCCCCCCCGCTGGGAATTTAAGCACCATTTAACGAAGGTTTGGGCGATCCTAGAGACCGTGTAGGATCTGTATAATGCCTACTATCCGCGTGCAGCTCTTTTGGGGATGGATAGATGTCAGGACGATGGCTTGAGAATAAGTCCCATTGAAGTCCATAGGTTTCTCTTTTGAGCCAGGGAAATATTTCTTATTAGGGCTAATCCAGTAATCTGGTGGATATGTTTTATTTTCTGTTTTGTCTTGATTTGCTATCTCACAGCTAAAGACCAAAAGGACCCTTGGATTAACACAGATTTTTATTCTCAGGACAGTGTGTCCAGCGCTGTAACTTCAAATAATTTATGGATAATTTGTCTGGAGTAATAAATCCTCTCCTGCGATGGTGGGGGCTTTTAAATGTCAAATGGGTTTTAGCATGAAATCCCAAACTTGGATTCTAGCATAAAGTCTGTCTGATTTCACAGGCCAGTTTTGAAAAGGGGGATGGCTTTCTACTTTCTCCCATTTTCCCACTTAACCCAGCACATCCCATTTTAAAATATATGTTCAAAATCTTTGAACGTATAAATGCTCAAAAATTAAAATTCCAGGGCTGCACTTAAAGACAATGAAAAGAATACACTATAGCACTACATTAATTTTTTGTTCTTAAAATATTTTATATGCTTCTTCCTTCCATCCCCATTTCAAGGCAACCAAAGACATTAATTTCCAGATTGATCCTATGCAAACTTCACTAGAAATCTCATTTAACTCATTTCTGAGTAAATCTGCACTGTTGCCTGATTCTTTTTGCTTGCTTTTGAAAGCAAGTCTGATCTGAAACAGGGGCTGCGTTTTTTTTTAAAACAGTTCGTCCTGGTTTCTGTTTCTTTTGAATCCCAAATCAAACATTCTCTTTAGCGTTCATTTTTAACAGATCATTTTAATGGCTTAGAGATCGTTTTGAGCTAGATCAATAATTTTCACATAAAACCCATCATTCTATGAAGGGCTATATTTTTATTATATTTTTCATATTCAAATCTCTGACTGCAGAACCATGCCTGTGAAGTGATCGAGAATAATAATATTAGGAATCCCACTGCAATATTTTAAAATTCACTAGAAGTGTGTACAGTCGTAATTTGTTAAATTATTTTAATTTATGTACTCTGTGCCTTTAAAAAAAACTGTGGAAGTTTAAACTTTTTCCGCCTTGTGTTTTGAATTTGGCCTTAAGAATCCAATGCTTTGGTTTAGAAAAAGAAATGTCATGTATCCCTTGTCTTTTAAAAATGCAACTCTTGATTCTCAGTCCTTTTGTTGGGTGTGTTTTTGCTAGTCATTTGCATGTTTGATATGAAGATTTTGTATATGAGATCTGAGACTTTGCTTCTGGGTTTCCGCTGGCACATTTGGTCATTTGCCCTGAATTCTCTATGAAATCTTACAAGTCCCCCCCCCTCTGCTTGGCAACTGAGCAAGGTTGTTCTGGCAAGCTAAATGTTGTTGATAATTTTGATCAAACTCTGAGATTTTTTTCCAGTGGATTATTTTTTTTACAGTCTTTGGACTCTAACCCTTAACAATACTGTCACTCAGCTATGAATTAATGGGTGATTTTATCAAAGGGAGGGGTTTATTCTATGATGCTGTCTTACATGCAAACCTTTTGGGGCTGCCACCGGGAACATTGCCTGCCTGCCCTCCCTCCACTGTGTTTATCAGAAGAAAATGTTTGTGTGGCTCTTTGTGTACAGCATGTGTTGAAAGCTGTAGAGTTCAGTTAGCAAAGCCTGGAAAATGCACACCTGGGCAGAGTTTATCCTGTTGCATGTTCTTCTCTTAAGGGTAAAAAGATGCTTGGAAGCTCAGCCAGTTGAAAGAGCTGTTGCAAAAACAGCCACAATTTAAAGGAGGAGAACTGTCTTAGGCTGCATTTCATGAGTAATTGACTAGGGAGCCAATGCCGGTGAAATCAAATCAAATATCTCAAATCTGCATCTGAAATGGGGCCTGCCCTGCTTGTTTGGCTACAATATTGAAAGAATGAAATAATCTCTTGTATTGTAGGTGGAGAGAGAGAGGGGGAAAAAATGATTTCAGTGGAAAGTCTTAACATTTGTTCTATCAGACTCAGTAAGTTGGGTGAGGTTTGTTTTATAGGATTGCAAATTCAATTCAATATTGTCTCTTTATAAAAAGCAGGTGTGTCTTCCTTTGTGCACAAAAGTACAGGAAGCAGATTTCTTAGAAAGTGAGTCCCGTTTACAACATCAGGATGTGTATTTTAGTAAACTTTCAAATACTGATGTTAAGAGAGATCATTTAAACTTGCTAAAGCCTACTGAGAAGGGTTTAACTTTGCAATCCTGAGCAGAAATGAATCCCATTGGATGCAATTCACCTTGTTCCTGGGAAAATGTATCTACTGTAGCAATCCCTCACCCATTTCTTGGCAAGAGAGCAAAATCCTGAATATGAGTTATCTCTGTTAAGTTTGATTAATTTGAGGTGAGATGGATAAAGGGATGAGTTAAACCCATTTATACCAACGTATGCTAATTGATATAACCAATATGTATCTCAAAAGCCATTGGCTTTTCAGAAAAGCATCCTCAATATTCTATCTACTCTTAACAAAATTGGTGAACAGTTTTGTGAAAAAAAATTAGCTTTTTTTGGACATCAGGTGTACACAGTGATCCAAAAATCCCATTGAAACAATTCCAAGAGTTCAGTTTGAAACAAAGCTTTTCAGGCATGCACCAAAATCAGCTGCCAGCATCCATGCCATCTGTGCTGTCTTCTGCAAGGCCCATTCAGACGTGAGTTCATCCTGCTTGCATATTGCTTTACCCTCAGTAAATGGAATTCTTATTTTTTTTTCTATTTTTTTTTCCTTCTGCCTAGTTCTTTCTTTTAAATGAGCTGAAAGAGACTGAGCAAAGCCTGGCCAAAGCCTTAAATATATAAAATCATCCAAATAATGTAAAAAAACAAACAAACCCAGTAGTGCTTTAAAATAGCAAATATAACAATAAAAATATTCATTTCTTTAAAAAAAAGCAAAAAGCAAAATATTGTGCTTTCATAACATGCTAGATGGTAGATCTTCACTGCTTTCTGATGGAAGTGTGTGGGGGGGAGGGAAATATTGTATCTTGGAAGGGAAAACTCACACTGGGGCCCACGCAAAGGTGAACTGAACCCACTGGTGGGATCATAATCAGGTTTTTCTCAGCCCATTTTAATGCATGAGCTGGATCGTATTGGAGCAAGTGTCCTTTTTCACTTCCTGGATCCTTTGCCATCTTTATTCATAACAGGCTGTGGCTTATTGCAGTAAATATTTGCAATACTCCATAGCTTACACTCCTTTAAATGCTTCGCTAAGCAGATCAGATCCCACTAATGGAATACATGTGAGTCGTCATTATATAAAGTAGCAATAGTAGGAGAAAGATCCATCCTTTATTTCATGGATTTGGCTGTCCTTGCGAGAGCAATTGTGTCACTTCACTCTTTTTTCAGACCTGAGTTTGAGAACGATAAAAGTGGAGTCCAAAGCTGGCTGGATAAAGCTATGTCAGTTTATTCCACAGTCAGATAGGATGGAAAGGATCCTGTTTTGAACATTACCACCCCCACCCCCCCGTTGCAAGTAGGACGTGTGCCCCATATTGCTTTGTTCTCCTCCTCCCTCCTCGTTCCCTTTTCCTTTTGTGTTGTGTCTTCTAAAATAATAATAATAATAATAATAATAATAATAATAATAATAATAATAATAATAATAATAATAATAATAATAATAATAATAATAATAATAATACCCCAGACTTAACAATTGTCAATAAGAAAGACAAAAAAAGTCTGGATAGTGGACGTGGCAGTGCCTGGAGACAGCAGAATAGACGGGAAAGAACTGGAGAAGATAACAAAATACAGAGACCTACAAATAGAAATAGAAAGACTGTGGCAAAAGCAAGCAAAGGTAGTACCAATAGTAATAGACGCCTTGGGTGCAATCCCAAAACAACTGGAGCACCACTTGAACACCATTGGCATTGACAAATTCGCTATTAGTCAGTTGCAAAAGGCAGCCTTACTAGGAACTCCTTCTATCCTGCAACGATATCTGTAATACCATCAAACATCCACATCTGCCTATCCCAGGTCCTGGGTAAGGACTCGATAGGTAGACAAAATGCCAAATCCAGTCTGGACATCTGGCTGACTGTGCGATGATCCATAATAATAATAATAAAGTTGGAAGGGATCTTGGAGGTCATCTAGTCCAACCCCCTGCTCAGGCAGGAAACCCTATACCATTTTGGACAAATGGCTGTCCAGTCTCTTCTTAAAAACTTCCAGTGTTGGAGCATTCACCGTTTCTGGAGGCAGGTTGTTCCACTTAATTGTTCTCTCTAAAAGACTTTTAAGCCACGTTGGATTCTTTAATGGCGTCGGTTGTGTGAAGGCTGTCTGGAGAGAAAAATGATTGGCACAATGTTCTTTTTGCCATTGGTGCGACACCTCTGGCCTCATCTTCAGTCGGAGTTTGAGCTCCTGGTTGCAATTGCCCTCCATCTGAGCCATTCCCTTTCTCTTCAGGACGTCTCCTGTAATCCACGGAGGCTTTTAAAAATTGATGCTTAAGGGCACTGGGGGAGGGACGCATCGCCAGTGAGGGAAGCAAGGGCTACATCTCTCTTCTCTGTGTGGCAGGGATTCCCTTTTGAAAAATCAGCAATTAGCTTCCCAAAACTCAGCCACGCTGGGTGCCCCTTTTATGTGATGTTCCTTGGTCGTTTGGGGCTGGCTATTTGATAGCAGCCCCTCCCCTTGGCGCGTTATTCAACCAGATTTGTTTCATTTCAATCTGAATTCTTCTGCACCTCTGGAAGCTTCCCCCTCCCATCAGCCCTTAATCAAATTTCCCTGTCTGGTTTTTAATTTCTGCAAGTCCCTCCAAAGCTTTTACCCTTGAGGTGCTGGAGATATGTATGTATGTAGGTGTGAATTTTTTTTTTTAAAAAAAAAAGGCCGTCCTGGGGTCTTTAAGTGCAGATAACTTAAAAGCCCCTCTCAAAAGCTTATTTTCAGACCTGCTGAGAGAAGAGGAGAAGGGAAGCGGGAAAGAGGTGGGAATGAAGAAAGAGTGAGACAGAGGGGGACAAAGAATAAGAAAGCAGAAAGAGAACTCAGTGGTGGTGTGGCAGCGTCCAAAGATCAGGGTGCAAGTGTGTGTTTGTGTATGTATGTGTGTTGGCATATAGGAACTGAAGCATGGTAAATACCCTCATGATCCCAACACTCATGCTGATTTCCATGAGGGGTCAATTAAGTTCTCACGTCCCACAGAAAAATCCCCATCGTTTGATATGGGAGAGCTGCACACGTTTTCAAGTCCTTTTGGAGATCTTTTGGGAGTTTCTAACCCCTCTAAGATGGAGAGAAATAGGTTTCAGGACCGTGGAGAGAGAGAGG
>NW_015386401.1:2415001-2420634 GCF_001527695.2 Protobothrops mucrosquamatus | reverse complement strand
CCTTCCTTCCTTCCTTCCTTCCTTCCTTCCTTCCTTCCTTCCTTCCTTCCTTCCTGTTTTTCTTCTCTATATCAGTAGCTTAATGTTGTAGAGTCTTGGTGCTCTCCAGATGTTTGCCTGTGAATGTTTCATTACCTGTCTAAGAAACATCAGTGTGAAGAAGTGTGGGGTTCGCTGGCTGTTTATATACAATGGTTTGCCTTGCCAGTTTTGGTGGTGGCATGTTTTCCTTTTTGATAGTTCCTTGATAGGAATATTGTTTTCATCTGATTGTTTGTCCAGTGTTAATCCCTGCTTTTCTGAATATTGGCTGCTGGAAGGGGTGTGTTCTAATATGTTTGTTTCCTTCCTAGGCTTTTAATTGTCTCCTTTAGTGTGGTTTATCTGGCAGGACACTACCAGCCAGGGTAAGCTACTGTATATAAACAGCCAGCAACCTCCACACTCTTTCAGACTGACGATGTATCAAGCTCTTCCCAAGAACCTGGGACAGGCAGGTGTGAGTGTTTGATGGTGTTAGAGGTATCGTCACAGGATGTAAGCTGTTCAGAGCAAAGTGACCACTCAAAGTTACAACAGCACTGGAAAAAAATGATTGTTTTTCACACATACAACCGTTGTACAGCATCCCGTTGGTCATGTGATCAAAATCCAGACGCTTGGCAACTGGCACGTATTTAGGACAGCTGCCGTGTCCTGCGGTTATGTGATCACCGTTTGTGACCTTCTGACAAGCAAACCTAATGGGGAAGCCAGCTGGCTGGGGAATTCTGGGAATTGAATTCCACGCATCTTAAAGTTGCCAAGTTTGAGAAACACTGCAATAGACTGACTAACCAAACTAGGCTGGTGCAACACCTTCCCCACCAAAAGAATTAATCAGCCTTCCACTCAACAGGTTTAGCATTTTGTTGGGTGTACCTAGGGGAGGGGGGGCTAAAGATGTGTCTTTGTAAACAGCACCTTTGTGTTTATAAAAAATATATGGTTAGCCAAGATATAATGGTTGGAAGTCACATTACATAGTTTGGCTCAAAGACTTTTGAATGAGGTAGCTCCAGGGTGAGAATTTTCTTTGATGATGATGATGATGATGATGATGATGATGATGATGATGATGATGATGATGATGATGATGATAATAATAATAATAATAATAATAATAATAATAATAATAATAATAATAATAATAATAATAAAAAATAAAAAGTTGGAAGGTACCTTGTAGGTCATCTAGTCCAACCCCCTGCTCATGCAGGAAACCCTACACCATTTCGGACAAATGGCTGTCCAGTCTCTTCTTAAAAACTTCCAGTGTTGGAGCATTCACCGCTTCTGGAGGCAGATTGTTCCATTGGTTAATTGTTCTAACTGTCAGGAAGTTTCTCCTTAGTTCTAGGTTGCTTCTCTCCTTCATTAGTTTCCATCCGTTGCTTCTTTCCTGCCTTCAGGCGCTTTGGAGAATAGCTTGACTCCCTCTTCTTTGTGGCAGCCCCTGAGATATTGGAACACTGCTACCATGACCCCCCTCGTCCTTCTCTTCATTAGACTAGACATACCCAATTCCAGCAACTGTTCCTTATATGTTTTAGCCTCCAGTCCCCTAATCATCTTTGTTGCTCTTCTCTGCACTCTTTCTAGATTGATTGACTGATTGATTATGCACCATTGTTGTTTACAATTCCTAGCGACTAACAGAACGGTCACCTCACACACCTGCTCTGTGATCATTGGGCATCAGTTTGCCATGAATCCAAGGTGGGGGGGAGGCTGAAGGGGAGAGGGAAGGCTTGGGGGAAAAGTGAAAGTAAGGGAAATAAGTATGCCTCTCAGAGATGGCGCCTCAAGGTCGTTTTCCTGGGAGAAGAATGCAGCCCCAAGACAGTCTACACCAGGGGTAGGCAACCTTGCCTCTTTTATGACTCGTGGACTTCAACTCCCAGAATTCCTGAGCCAGCCATGCTGAGGGGAAAGGGAGAGGTTTCCATGCTGAGCTATGTTGGCTCAGGAATTCTGGGAGTTGAAGTCCACGAGCCATAAAAGAGCCAAGGTTGCCTACCCCCCCCCCCCCCGTCTACACTCACAGTGACCATTTCAAAAACATCTTCTTTGAAATTAATTGGACGATGGGGGGTGTGTGTGAAACTGCAATGGGAAGTGCCTGGAAGGGGAAAAGTTACACTTAGGGATTTGGTGTGCAAACTTCAGTTCTGGCTTTGCTTTACTGTAATCCACTTAATCTTTAGTAAATTATATCTTTCTTAATAAATGGAGACAAGGATCATTCTTGCTTAAAGATTCAAGTTGAGGCAGGACTGACAGCGACCACATAGATAGATTTTTCTCCTTCCCCAGCTAAATGCCCCTTATGTCTGATTTCCTACTCTGGATTCACCATCTCTGTGGCTGAGATCTTTCAAGGGGTGGTCAAAATTTGGCTAGAATTTTGAGAATCCTAGCCATAGTTAAATTAACAAGTTGGGGAAAGAGTGCTGTTCTTTTTTTGTTTTGCTTTGAAGTACATAATTATTATTATGGTTGGTCGCACAGCCAGCCAGATGTTTAGGCTGGATTTGGCATTTCTGTCTACCTTTCAAGTCTTTCCCAAGGATCTGGGATAGGCAGGCTTTGTCATTTAATAACGTGAAAGGAATTGTCGCAGGACGTAAGCTGTTCAAAGTCAAGCTGCCTTTTGCAATTGACTGGTGATGATTTTGTCAATGCCGATGGTGTTCAAGTGGTGCTCCAGATGTTTTGAGATTGCATCCAAGGCACCTCTTACTATGGATACTACTCCAGGGGTGTCAAACTGCCAGCCCATGGACCAGATGTGTCATGCCGAAACCGCGCCCACCCCATTGCCAGCAATGGAAAAAAAGTTGTGATACGTCGCGACACATCACGTGACATTACAAGTTTGACACCCCTGTACTACTCTTTGCTTTCTTTTGCCACAGTTGTTCTGGCCCAAAGGTACTTTTTCAGAAGGCATCTGGACTTTCCAGGTTTTTTTTTTCCTTGAAAACATTTAGCTTCTCGTCCAATGCTTCAGTTACATTGAACCAAGAAAGTTCATTTGCCTTTTTCTTGGGGACATCCATGACCTGGATGTTTGAGAATCTCCGTAGACACAGATGTTCAGGCTCTGCAGGTCTTTGTATTTTGTGATTTTCTCCAGTTCTTTCTCTTCTCTTCTATTGTCTCCAGATGTTGCAATGTCCACTATCTATCCAAACATTTTTGTCTTTCTTATCAACAACTGTAAAGTCTGAGATTATTATATCATTTTACACTATCTGCTATCTGAAACATCTTCTATATTCTTATATGAGGCCATCTGAGTTTAAATATTCCATATATCCTAATAGGTCTTCTCTTTTGCCATTTACACAACAAATAAAATTCCGCCCATCCCAATAAAAGCCATGATTTCCTACTTTGCTTTTTAAGCATGTGGATTTTATAATAGGCCTTCTCCAGCACAGCAAGAAACCAGATCTTATTGAACCATTTTTCAAGTGACAAATTATCCCAATATTTCTATTGGTGGGGAGTGATTGACTTTGCAAGAAAAAGCAGGTAAACAATGCCGCAGTTTTATTTTATTATGTTTTGCTTTTTAAGTTTATATTCCTTCCATCAAATGTACACAATAAGTCAAATAATGGGAAGTTGTATTAGAGATTCACTTCTTTTCTTATTTTTTGCACCCCTTCCCAGCTCCTTTTATTCCATTCTAATTTTTTTTAATGTATTTTCTATATTTTTTACCATTTTTTTTTGTAGTTGGTTCTCAGTCCACTAATCTGAACTGTGGTTGGAAAGTGGCAGTTAGAGTTACTGAGTAGACCAGAAGACTATTAAATACCACTTTACAATGCCTTGGTAAGGCCACACTTGGAATACTACATCCAGTTTTGGTCACCATGATGTAAAAAAGATGCTGAGACTCTAGAAAGAGTACAGAGAAGAGCAACAAAGATGATTAGGGGACTGAAGGCTAAAGCATATAAGGAAAGGTTGCTGGAATTGGGTATGTTTACTTTAACAAAGAGAAGGACGAGGGGGGACATGATAGCAGTGTTCCAATATCTCAGGGGCTGCCACAAAGAAGAGGGAGTCAAGCTATTCTCCAAAGCGCCTGAAGGCAGGACAAGAAGCAACGGATGGAAACTAGCCAAAGAGAGAAGCAACCTAGAACTAAGGAGAAACTTTCTGACAGTTAGAACAATTAACCAGTGGAACAACCTGCTTCCAGGAGCGGTGAATGTTCCAACACTAGAAGTTTTTAAGAAAACTTAAGAGAATACAGGTAGTCCTCAAGTTATGACCACAATTGAGGCCAACATTTCAACTGCTAAGCAAGACAGTTGTTAAGCGACTCATGGCCCATTTTACAACCTTGTTGCCACAGCTGTTAAGTGAACCACCGCAGTTGTTAATTGAATTATGAGGTCGTTAAGCGAATCTGGTTTCCCCATTGACTTTGCTTGTCAGAAGAGGCCGGGAAGGTCGCAAATGGTGATCACATGATTCCCCAGATGCTGCAACCGTTGTAAATATATGCCATTTGCCAAGCACACAAATTTGGATGATGTGACTGTGAGGATGCTGCAATGGTCGTGAGTATGAGAACTGGTCCTAAGTCACTTTTTTCAGTGCTGTTGTAACTTCGAATGTTCACTAAACAAATGACTGTAAGTTGAGGATTACCTGTAGATACATTGATATTTCGGGTAACCCTTAATAGTCAGAGAGCCCGTTTGGTCTAGTAGTTAAAGCACCAGGCTAGAAACTGGGGGACTGTGAGTTCTAGTCACACTTTAGGCATGAAAGCCAGCTGGGTGACTTTTGAGCCAATCACCAGGAGACTGAGAGTTCTAGTCCCGCCTTAGGCATGAAAGCCAACTGGGTGACTTTGGGCCAATCACCAAGAGACTAAGAGTTCTAGCCCCGCATTAGGAATAAAAGCCAACTGGGTGACTTTGGGCCAACCACTAGGAGACTGTGAATTCTAGTCCCACTTTAGGCATGAAAGCCAGGTGGGTGACTTTTGAGCCAATCACCAGGAGACTGAGAGTTCTAGTCCCGCCTTAGGCGTGAAAGCCAACTGGGTGACTTTGGGCCAATCGCCAGGAGACTGAGAGTTCTAGTCCCGCCTTAGGCATGAAAGCCAACTGGGTGACTTTGGGCCAATCACCAAGAGACTGTGAATTCTAGTCCCGCCTTAGGCATAAAAGCCAGCTGGGTGACTTTGGGCCAATCACCAAGAGACTGTGAATTCTAGTCCCGCCTTAGGCATGAAGGCCAGATGAGTGACCTTGGGCCAGTCCTTCTTTCTCAGCCCAGTTCACTTCACAGGACTGTTGTTATGGGGAAAATAGGAGGACGATATGTTCGCCACCTTGATTTTTTGTGAAAACAGTAAAGCAGGATACATACAAATAAATAAATTAAACCAAGAAGCATGTTAAAAGCCTTGTTTTCCTTCTTTGCGGATGCTGCTTGCCTTTAAGATAATAATAATAATAATAATAATAATAATAATAATAATAATAATAATAATAATAATAATAGTAGTAGTAGTAGTAGTAGTAGTAGTAGTAGTAGTAGTAGTAGTAGTAGTAGTAGTA
>NW_015386401.1:2397280-2414795 GCF_001527695.2 Protobothrops mucrosquamatus | reverse complement strand
GGTGCCACCTATGCTGTACTTGTGCATTTGGTTTTTCTTGCCTAAATGTAGAACCTTGCTTTTTTCACCATTGAATTTCATTTTGTTAGATAGTGCCCAGTGTTCAAGTCTGTCCAGATCCTCCTGTATCCTAAGCCTGTCTTCTGGAGTGTTGGCTATTCCTGCCAGCTTGGTGTCGTCTGCAAATTTGATGAGTTCCTCATCTATCCCCTCGTACAAATCAGATAGAATTTCTCTCTGGAAATTGGGCTTAAAAGCGAGGGAGATGTAAGCTGGACAGAAAGAGGGGAATGGATGGGTAGGCATGTGTGTGTGTGTGTGTGTGTGTGTGGGGAGGGAAACAGTCTTATTCTATGGGTAGAATTGGGGGGGGTGTTAACCCAGACCTCTAACTTGGACCAATTCCATGGAAACCTGTTCACCCGTGTCACGATAGCTATCCCCACATGGCAGTGACATCATCAGTGGCTTTGGGAGGTGACCTCTGACCCTGTCTGGCTGTCCCGCATAGAAAGGCTGCCGTCTTGTCCCAGTCTGGCATTGTCCCTTTATTTCAATACTGCTACCCCCATCACACCCTCTTTTTTTCCCAGGCTGAAGTTGCCCCCCCTTCTCCCCCCCTTATTCCAAACGAAGCCGTTTGAATCAATCATGTTTAGAGAAGAGCCGGTGGAAAACTTGCAGTCACTTAGGGACTGAAGCGCTTGACCTCCGGTGCTGTTATATTCCCAAAAAAGAAAGTTAGCCAAGTTTTCTTTATCTTCTTTCGGTATTTCTTCTTTTGCCTCTTTCCTCTCCCCTTTTCCTTTTGCTCCTCTTCGGAAAGCTGGAGAAAAGAGCTCTATGTAAATAATTTATTTTATTTTTTTTTGTTTTTTAAACTTCATCTTGGAAAAAGAGAGGAGAAAAAAGCGAGTAAGTAAAGAATTTTTTTTGAAAAAAAAATAACCACATTGAATATGCTTGTTTGATATATAATTTGGAGGACTGGAATAAGTGACTTTACAAAGCAAGGAAGGGGGTTTGATCCTTGTGTTGGTGAAATTTTAACTGGAAGTTAGTTTTGAAAGAAAGAGAAGAATAACTGAAGCCTGATTGCCTCTCCTAATGTAGTGATTACATTTGTTTCTTTAAAATTTCATTTTTCTTGTCACAGTTTGAACCTCGTGCAAGAAACACTAAGTATATATTTGTAAAATTGATTAATTCAGCAAGCACATTCTAAAATGCTGGCCGTCTGCTTAGATTTCTATAGCCACATTTTGCCAGAATAATACATTTATATATATATATATATATGCCCTGTTCTTTATTAGAAGTTTGTTGACAACATAAGGGGTCATTTTTTTTCCTACCCAGTTTTGGATATACGTCTCTGTGTCTGAACTCTGAAAGTCTGTTTCTCTGGAAAATGAAGGATATTCTTAATATATTTATTTGGGAATGTAGTTTGCTTTTTGTTAAAAGTAGCAAGTTGGCTATTTCGATAAACTGCAGAAAGGAAAGGGAGAATCCATGGCTAGCAATAATGGACACATTAAAAAGGGGGCGTATTTTTGGAAGAAGAAAAAATTTCTAACATTTTCCACTTGAATGATCTACTTTGGTGAAGGTTCTCTCCAATCTGGCGGCTGCTGCATCAATTGTGAGAATAACTTGTTCTGTAGCTCCTTTTAATAGCAGGAAGAGTTGCAATTTTTTACGCAACCACCCCACCCCCCTCTAATTTGGAAATGTCTTTCAGTGAATCCCCCGTTTAAAAAGAAATATCCTATGGAGAACTTCACTATTTATATGTGCACCCTTGAGCGCCCTTAGCTTTTTAGCAGAACACCTTATGAAAATTCACTTCAATTTTATGTTTGTTTGTTTACCATGGCAGGCCTTCAACAAACCACCACTGCAGTTGAGGAAAGCCCATTTCTTGTTATAGCTTAAAATCAATTTACATAGGCCTTTGAGAATATTAACCATTGTGGTTTGCCATTCATGGCAAACGTGTTGCAGATATTCTTGTGCAATTAAAATCATTTTCTCCTGGGGAATAAAAGAGACGTTTCATCCATCGGTCCGGGGTAGAAGCAGGTGACACCCACCCCTCATATCTCCAGAATGAATATTTCAACTAGAATATCCTTAGAATGCAGCATTTAATTCTCACCTTCACAAACCCTCCCCAATAGGTAGACCATGTGATTTACCAGGAAAAGAAACCTCCTTTATAATTTATCGCTTACAGTCACCAGACTGGATTGCTTAAATCTACCCAAATGAAAATAAAATTTTGCAAAAAAAAATGAGGTTAGGCGTAGCGCCAATAACAAACAATGCAAAAAGAGAGAAAATGCAGGATTATGAAAGAGTACAAGACCCAGTCTTAAAAGTCTGACTATTTCTCAGGGACAAATTTTTCTCTCCCACCCCACCTCCAATAAAAACTGATCCTATAAAAATATCCAAGGAGGAGGAGGGGGAAGAAGAGATAAAGGAGGGAGATCTGGCATCTGGGTGATCTGTTTAACAGATCTGAATGTCATGACTCAGCATCAAGAATTAATCGAAAGCATGATATGGAAAGGCAATATGAAATAACTATAAAAGGATACCAAGGTCTGCAACCAAGAATAAAGTGACACAGAGGGTAATTTTTTTGAGATGGGGGTCAGGAGAAATATGCAAAAATGGGGCAGCTGGCCCAGCTCGTGTGAATTTGTGAATGTGTGCAAAGATTCAGGCATTTCTTAAAACCAGACTTTTCAGCCAATATCCCTCTAGCAATTCAGATGACCAGGACGCTGTGTGCCTTCTGATGTCCCTGGAACCTGTGCCAGCCCTGGAATAAATGTTTCTATGGGAAACGTGTTTTATGTTTCTCAGACACGCAAGTGCCCTTCCTGGTTCTCAGACATGAAAACACCCCCCCAATCCCAGTGACTTAGTGAGGAGTGTGCGCGTAGGTGTCCCTCTCTATTGTGTGAAAGGTACCGCAAGTGTGTACGGAGGCCTACAATCCACAGGGCCGGTTTTTCTCTTTGGTTATCTAGCTGTATGAGTGTATCTGATATCATAAAGCTAGAGAACCGAATGTATAAACCGCCCCGCTCTTCGGCTGATTCTCTCCCCGTTGCCATTTTTTCCTTCGCTCTCTTCCTGCAGCAAGGTTGGCAGATCATGTGAAGGGGAGACCAAACCAGAAGGTTATTTCGTTCCTTGCTGGCAGAGAAAGCCCAATGTGATTTCATAAGGGATTTACTCGGGGCGTTTGTGCATACGTGTGCATGCAGGCAGGTGGGGTAAAGTGGCAGAAACAGTAGATTCAGCTGCCACAAAGATGTTACCTGGAAACACTCTGAATCCATCTTCAAACCAGCTTCCTTAGGGATAGAGGAATCTTTTTTTTTGCTTCTGATTGTGATTAGTCTTTTAAATCTGGTCTTCTCTCCATTTTACCAAAGACCTATCCCATTTACAAAGACCTGAGCAAATTAATAATAATAAAAAAAACCTACACAGATACTATTCATTAGCCAAGTGAAAATGTTCATATCTTTGACCTGGCCAGATCTGTGAGTTACCTTGCCATTAATGTTGAAATGTCTGTTTAAGTTGCTGCTTTTTATTTTCTTTCACCTGGAGGCTATAAGATCATTGGAAGTGCCAAATCTGAAAGCCGATTTGTAAAGTCTGGGCATTCAGCCACCTGCTGAGATAGTTTACATTTAGACGGATATAAAATCATTCAATTTTTTCGTGTTCAGGGTTTTTTTTTTTTATGTCTTCACTTCTGTTCTGTTTATGAAAAAAATTGTGAAGGCTGCTGAAATCTTGTACCGAAATCTTCATATTGTCTTTTGAATAACTTCCTAGATACCAGGGGAAGCTTTGAAAATTGCTTTAGACTTCGTTCTTTGCAGATGAAAATTTGACAAGAAGATTTGGCTCAACTCAGGAAGGTGATGATACCTCCATAAAATCCCCTTCAATTTTCCTTTCAATCACATTTTTTTACCTTACCTAATTCAAAACCCTTTTTTCTTTCTTTATTGATTCTGAAATCTTTTCCAGTTGTTTTTCCACACTTTGAAAAAAAGCACAGCACAATCTTTTTTTAAAACAAACAAACAAACCAATATTTTCTTAGCAAATAAATCATTTTTAAGCCATATCTGAATAGAAATCAAGCAGAGATTCGTGCAGTCTGTCATGACAATGCTGCTTGCCTGCAATTTGTGATTGCCAAGGACGGATGCAAAATGCTCAGGAGGATCATAGCTTTTCCATGATTTAGGTGTTCGTGGAATTTGAGAAGCCCACAAAGAAAGGAATAGAGAGCACGCACAGGCCTTGATGTATTCACAACTGCAGGGTCAACAGTGGCATTTCCAATGAAAACTATCTTTGAATCGTGTATGGATATCTCTTGCTGGAGTTCTCCAACAGTTTGTTAGTGATGGCTGGTTCCTCATTTCTTACTTTCTCACCCACTTCATTCTAGCAATAATATTGTCCCATAAATTGATGATTTCTTGATGGCCTATAAAACCTAATTTGGGATAGGTCTGGCTTCATAACTCTTATTGAGCCATTTATATTTAATAGGTCTTTTTGTAGGTTGGACTGTTTCTAATCAACCAGATGGCGTTCTCCTTGGAGAATAGGCAGAACCCTAAAGTACTCCTGGGCCAGAGAGACCAATGTTTTCCCCTAGTGCACAGCCACCTCAGACAGCCACCCAAAGGAACGACAGCTCAGTGTACTGCTCCTAACCTTGACAAACAGACAACCTCTGGCTGAATCCCTAAACAGTTTTCCTTAAAAGCATCTCAAGTTGGTAGCAGAGCTGGGCAAGATCCTTCTCCACCTGGGATCCTAGAGGATTGTCTATGATCCTTGGAGAGCATCAGGTTGGGGATGCTGAGGGCTTCCATACTGTATCTGGACTGCAAAAAGTTCAACGGTCACCCAAAAGATATAGAAAATACAAGCCTTTGGCTGACATCGACTGTTGCCCAGTTTTTAACAACTCAAATATAACAGCTCTTAGAATTTTATTTTATTTGTTTATTAAATGTATAAGCCACCCATCTCACTATCCAGAGCGAGAATAGAGGGCAGGCAGGTCTCAGCACAGATATTTTATTTTTCTTATGAGCAAAAATCCATAGTTCTATTCCTTGACACTAAACCGTTCAACGTTACATATTCATGACCCCAAATTCCTAGTTTTTGTTCTTCCACGCTGAGCTACAGTCTGTTCTGTCTTCAAAAATCCATAATCTTCTACATTATTAGAGGTGGGTGGAGGGCTTAGCTCAATAGTCAAGGTTTTGGCTTGTGTGTCAAAGACCCATACATTAATATGCGCTTCATCACGACACAATCACATACTGACTCCATTTATTTCTCCCTTGTCGCCATGACGTTCATCGTCAGCGCAAGAATGAGAGTGGTTTAGGTTGTCTTTAGCTGGGCCAGGAATAACGTGATCTTTTCCTGCTTATTCCGACACTCTCCAAGGACATCCATACCAAGGGGACACAAAATTGTTGCCATCTGTAGGGAAAACAGAGGGCATCCATACCAAGGGGACACAAAATTGTTGCCATCTGTAGGGAAAACAGAGGGCTGATACTAAACGTGAACGCAGGCAAAGGAAGCGGGGCAACTCATTTCCGGTTTTCCACTGGTTCAAAAATTAAGAGGGTTCTTATTGTGCAAGAGAGAAAGGGCTGAAGTCCTATCCCTGCCAAAAAGAAACACACACACACACACACACACCATAGGTTGTAGAACAGTATTTCTCAACTTTGGCCACTTTAAGATGGGTGGACTTCAACTCTTAAAATTCCCCAGCCGGCCTTGGGAGCAGGCAATATCCAAATTTAGTTGATGAGGGCAAATGGGAAGTGACTGGCTACTGTGGGAAGCAGGACGTGATGTGGGTTATTCTGATTTCGGCTGGCTGTGTCAGTTCGTTACAAAGTAAGAAGAACTTTGCGATTCTGCCAAAGTGTAGCATCTTAGAGCTCAACCTGGCATAGGGTAGCCTCCAAATATCCTTCAGCCATTTGAGCTGAGGTTTCAGTGTATTTTGTGGATTTGCTGTTTTATTCCTTTATGCAGTATACAAAACCAGTATATGCATTATGAAAACAATAGGGAACAGCGGGCATTTTGACATAGCCATTGGAGTCAGAGCTTCTTAATCTTGAAACCATTTTATTTTTTTTAAAAAAAGTTCCTAGTCCTTAAGCTTGTCAAGACATGTTTGCAAAGGCAGTGAAAAACTTGAGAGCCTGAATGGCGCTGAACGAAAGCATAAACCGGGGGTGAATCCATTCAACAAGGAGCAAGAATTTGATTAAGTAAAACAGAATTCTAACATTTATAGCATCTGTTTTGTATTGGAAATTCAGCATTTGCTACTTCAGTGTAGAATTTCCATATGGATCAGAATGGATAAATCAGTGCTTTGTTTTGTTGCGTTCTGCTGGCATTCTTCCTTTGCTCTTATTGTCCTGGAATATTCTGGAATATTCACCACTATTAATGGAGCTCCTTTTACGCAAAGAGTATAACTTCGTCACATCTTCGGTTACAGCTGTCTGAACTTGGGTAATATTTTCTTAGGGACTAGAAGCATAGGTTTGTTAAGGAGTTACTTTAGGCTGAGGGAAGGAGGGAAAAAATTGAAGTCTCTTCTGCAGGAAAGCGATGAGTCAGGAAAACCATCTTACGGGAAATTGCACCGTTAAGGTCTCAATTCCAGAAATGCCCTTCATTTCTCAGAGTTTCTTAGAAAACAGGTTTTGTACCTTGGCATCACACACCTTTCCAGAGAGTAAAATCCAATTGTAAGATATTTTTTTAAAAAAAGAAAAACATAGGAAAATATTCCTGTCTTGGAATTTAGCATTTTTCCCCTAGGAATCCCAGGTTTTAATGATTGAGGGTTGGGACCTTTTACAAGTTAAATATTTTCTCCTGGAAAAATACAGATTTTATAATGATATAAATTTAGCTATATAAACATAGTAGACTATAAAATATAAATATGGGGCTGAGGTGTGGAGGATTTTCAGGATTCAGATAAGAGCTGGAGAAACAAGATTTCTTTTCTGTGAGTTGGATTTGAAAACCGTCTTCTACATACTACATCTTAGATGTGTTAACACATGTACGTTCCCACACAGCTAGCAAGAACTAGTTAGAGAAGACATTTCAAGAATATTTAGGAGCAATTGAGGAAAAGGAATTGGCAATTGCTTGAAACCCTCTTAGTAGTGGCAGGAAAAATTATGATGGTTGGAATTTCAAGGGCAAAACATTTCTTCAGCTTTCCCCTTCTAACTTTGGAGAGCCGATCTGAATGCTTTAACCCCCAGGATGAACATCTTCTACCACATAAATAGCTAAATGAGCACGTTGCTTTCAAATAAATAATTGCTGAAGAATTAACAGAGACGGTGACTGCAGCCATGAAATATAAAGTCGTCTGCAACTTGGCAGGAAGATTAGGATAGATTTCGAGAAAATATTGAAGTGCAGAGACATTAGAACAGGGGTAATCCAGTCTTGGCAACTTTAAGACTTGTGGACTTCAATTCCCAGAATTCCCCAGCCAGCATGAGTAGGGGTAGGGCTAAGAGTTTTTCTTTCCCAGTTGTTAAAGATGGCTGTGAAAGGCTGAACAAAGGAAAACGGTTGCTTTTGAACTGGGTTGCTAGAGAAAATTGTTGGGAATTCCTTCGCCCTCAAACAGAACCAGTCACTCACTACTAGATGAACCAAATTCAATTACAGGTACTCCTTGACTTACAACAGTTCATTTAGTGACCATTCAAAGTTACAAAGGCACTGAAAAAAGTGACTTATGACCAGTGGTGGGATTCAAATATGTGAACAACCGGTTCTCTGTGTGGATACCATTTCCGGAAGTCCATTCTGGGCCTGGGCAACAAAAAATTACGGTAGTTACCGATTCTGCCGAAGTGGTTCAAACCGGCTGAATCCCACTGCTGCTTACGACTGTTTTTCACACGACCGTTGCAGCGTCCCCATGGTCACGTGATCAAAATTTAGATGCTTGGCAACTGACTCCTATTTATGATGGTTGCAGTGTCATATGATCAGCTTTTGCAACCTTAAAAGCAAAGTCAATGGGGAAGCCAGATTCACTTAACAACAGTGTTACATGAGCATTGCTTTAAAATACTAGGAGAGTTCCTGTTTCTCCAAAAATCTACCTAATCTAGTGTCCTGCCAATAAAGGAGAATTTTTGTAGCTCAGGGCTGAAATGAGGGGTCCTTAGTTTGGATAATGGAACGTCTGCAAGAAAGCAACCAAGCTCAGACAGCACCAAGAACCCCTCAATCTAGTATCCTATTTTGATCATTACCAATCTTTGCAGGATATATACAGAGAATCTGTTTCAGATTCTGCAGGCAGTATTTAATGGAGTTAGGGAGAGAAAGAAGGATTTTGTTAATTGCCCTTTAAATACAAGTCGATCTAACTTCATACATTCAGACTATTACATTAATAAAATTCGTCCTTCCAAATTTGCAGTACAGTTCACAATATTTTGAAAAGTCTATTAGAAAATGTTCTTCTGGTCCGCCGGACATAGTCAGGTAAAAATGTTTGCGATACTTTAGGGAAAATTGCTCTGAAAAGTGTGCACCTTTGGAAAAAGGTGCACAAAAATGACCATAAATTTTATTATCAAAATTCTCAGCTTAGTATAGAAAATGGATAAATTGAATGTATAAATGGAGAAGATAAAACATTGAGGGAAACCAACATTGGCAAATAGACATGAAAAAGTGAGAAACTAATCTTGACAGATTCACCTGCCCTAAATATATACCCATACTAATCAATAGCTGCCTATTTCCTAAATAAATTAGTGATTCATTTCAAGTGCAAATAATTCTCATTTGCATCCTGGAGTCTACTTTTCCAAAGAGACTCTGTAGCATGTTTATATTCTTCTTTTCCAACATAATTCTACCTTTCCCCTGCAAAGTTAAACATAATACACCCAGATATGTACAGTACATGCAAAATAGGGAAGCAGGAATCTAAATGGGTAAAAACATTTAAATTTTGGAAAATGCCTTTTCAGTTCATCGGTTTTCTAGTTGAAAGAAAAACGTTTTCTCTCATCTGCCTTTCTTCAAGGTTTACATTCTCCATATTGCAAACTGTTCTAAAATCTTTTTGTATCTCCCTTTCTCTCTGTTTTTTAAAAAAGGATCCTCATTTGTTCAAGCAGGTCAGAGTGCTGCAACATTACTGCTTTGGCATTCTCTGTAGCTTTAATGTGGAACCTCTTTGGATCTTGAGCTTTGCAAATGGCAACCAAGAACAAATATGTCCAAAATAATCAGACCATTCTTCTAGTCCTAACCAGGCAGGAATTCACGTTTTGCAAGAACAGACATGCATTTGCATTTGATTAAGTTTTTAGTCTCGTGCCCATTTGCCCAGGAATAAACCCCAGAAAACATAATGTGACTTCTTTAACAGAAATGTCCAAGATTGGATAGAGTTTTTAGCTATGGGATCATTTATTTGGGGGGGGAGGGGTGCTGATGACAGAAAACAAGCAATATTCTGACTGAGCATCCCCAAAGGACATATTCAATACATATTTATTTATTTTTATTTATTAAATTTATTTCAATTGTGTTTCCTCTTCCGATTTACTTTATGTATTATTTATTCCCCCCTCCCCGCACTTGAATATTTTAACTGCAAGTTGTTTTAATGCCAGTTAGGAACTCTGCAAATTGTGGATCTTATCCAGAGTGATAAGACTCAAATTCTTCCCTATTTTGCTGGTGAAATTCAGCCAGAGTAGTTATTCAGATAACAATGAAGGCCAAGAAAGAGAAAGAGAAATGACGCTTTAATTTACCATCATAAATTTGGCTTAAATTCAAACTTACCTAATTTAGCATTTTTAAATAAAGGCAGGAAGGTAGTCTTCCTGATTCTCATTTAAAATATGTAGTTCTCTAAATCTTCCAGTACAATCTCCAAGAACATGTACATCTTTCTGCGTGAAAAAAGGGCACTGCTAAATTGTTAACATTCATGAAAATAATGAAGTTAATCACTTTGCTGCTCATTATTTGCCCAGACTGTGTATCTTGAGGAAAATTGTAAACAAGGCTGGAATCGGTATCAACGTATATGAACTATTTCTGTGTCCAAAAATGTTTAAATGTTTAATTTAAATGTTTAATTTAAAAATGTTTCGCTGAACTTGACAATAAGAAATGGAAATTAATCCACAAATTTCTCAATATGTGAAATTTGCAATTGGTTTTTTTTTTTTTAAATGAAGCACTTTCTGTCTTACCTAGAATGCAATTACAATTTTTGATAATTTTTTTAAAGAAACAATGACATTCTCATCTCTTCTGCATTTTCTTCCTAACGTATTTTGTAATCTGGTGTCAGGGGGGGTGACACTGTAGCCCACTATTTTCCTTACTCCTTTTGCAGTAACCTCTACTTTATTAACATTCTTTCAAAAGTTCCTATATAACTTTTTTATGCTAGGATGGTCAACATTTCTGGTGAATTGTTTTTAAACTAAAAACTCTGTCTAGATAACTGAACTCCTGGAATTCTGCAGGAAGATATCTGCAAAAGCGCCTGAAGGCAGGACAAGAAGCAATGGATGGAAACTAATCAAGGAGACAAGCAACCTAGAACTAAGGGGAAATTTCTTGAGAGTGAGAACAATTAATCAGCGGAATGGCTTGTATTCAGAAGCTCCAAGACTGGAGGTTTTTAAGAAGAGATTGGACAACCATTTGTCTGAAATTGTATAGGGCAATGATGGCAAACCTTTTAGAGACCGAGTGCCCAAACTGCAACCCAAAACCCACTTATGTACCGTCGGGTGCCGGGTGGCCGTGGCCCATTGGGTGAGCGTGGCTTCGGTGGTAATGGCAGACTAGGTGGGACTAAAAAGTTCAATCAATCAATTCCAACTTTGCGAGATCTTTTTTTTTCCCTGCAAGAAGTTGAAATTGATTGATTGAACTTTTTTTTTTTGTACACAGTGGCGGAGGACTAAAGCGAAAAGGTTTCATAAAACCCAGCTGAAGGCCTAGGAGTGGGCGATGGTGCACGTGCCCACAGAGAGGGCTCTGCATGCCACCTGTGGCATGCATGCCATTGGTTCGCCACCACGGGTATAGGGTCTCTTGTTTGAGAAAGGAGTTAGACTAGAAAACCTCCAAGGTCCCTTCCAATTCTGTTATTCTGTTATTCTACATTTTTCTTGGTCACAATACGAAAACAGTTTGCAATTGACTTCTTCTGGTTTATGTAATGAATTTTCAGCCTAGAAAGCCTAGAGTTTCCTGGTTGTCTCCCATCCAGACCTTGACCAGGTCTGACTCTGCTTAGAATTTCAAGATCAACCAAGCTTCAGTTATTGCCCTTTAGGACAGAGTGTAATTGCTCTGCGGGACTTGAAGATATTTGAAAATATTTCGTATATTCCAGCTTAGTTGCATCAATAGGAACCAACTGCTGTTTGCTCAATGGCCTATGATGGTTAATGGCTTCCAGCTATCATGTATGATAGCTTATGTATAAGGCCCTCACTTTAATGCTCTGCTGCAAACTGTGAAGAAAAAATTAGGGCTGGGGCACTGTAAGCTGAATACACTTTCTTCAACAGGAAGTCAGCCCTGCAAACAGCCACCTCCAAGATCCCTTCCAACTTTAATAATAATAATGATAAAGTTGGAAGGGACCTTGGAGGTCATCTAGTCCAACCCCCTGCTCAGGCAGGAAACCCTATACCATTTCGGACAAATGGCTGTCCAGTCTCTTCTTAAAAACTTCCAGTGTTGGCGCATTCACCGCTTCTGGAAGCAGGTTGTTCCACTGGTTAACTGTTCTGTCAGGAAGTTTCTCCTTAGTTCTAGGTTGCTTCTCTCCTTGATTAGTTTCCATCCTTTGCTTCTTGTCCTGCCTTCAGGCGCTTTGGAAAATAGCTTGACTCCCTCTTCTTTGGGGCAGCCCCTGAGATATTGGAACACTGCTATCCTGTCCCCCCTCGTCCTTCTCTTCGTTAAACTAAACATACCCAATTCCAGCAACCGTTCCTTATATGTTTTAGCCTCCAGTCCCCTAATCATCTTTGTTGCTCTTCTCTGTACTCTTTCTAGAGTCTCAACATCTTTTTTACATCGTGGTGACCAAAACTGAATGCAGTATTCCAAGTGTGGCCTTATCAAGGCATTGTAAAGTGGTATTAACACTTCACGTGATCTTGATTCTATCCCTCTGTTAATGCAGCCTAGCACTGTGTTGGCTTTTTTGGCAGCTGCAGCACACTGCTGGCTCATATTTAAGTGATTGTCCACTAGGACTCCGAGATCCCTCTCACAGTTACTATTATTGTTAGATAGCGCCCAGTGTTCAAGTCTGTCCAGATCCTCCTGTATCCTAAGCCTGTCTTCTGGAGTGTTGGCTATTCCTGCCAGCTTGGTGTCGTCTGCAAATTTGATGAGTTCCCCATCTATCCCCTCTATCCCCTCGTCCAAATCATTCATTATTATTATTATATTGCAGAAGAGAGTGTGAATAATAAGGAATGCCAAACCCCTGTCTTAAAATGATGGAAGTTAGCCTGGAGCTGCTAGATTTCTTCAAGCTCTTTTCTCACTGAGTTTTGAGCTCAGATCTATATAATGTACCAGTTGGAAAGGACCTTGGAGGTCTTCTAGTCCAACCCCTGCTCAAGCAGGAGACCCTATAGAATTTCAGACAAACTATCCAATCTCTTCTGTAAAACCTCCAGTGATGGAGCACTCACAACTTCTGAAGGCAAGCCGCTGATGAATTGTTCTCGCTGTTAGGAAATTTGTCCTAATTTCTATCACTGTGAGAATCTTGGCTGGTTAATCAAATGTTTGTGGCTTGATAGACTAGGAATGAGTGGTAGTTGTGTGGATTATAGATAGAGATAACTGGCAAGGAAGAAAAGAGGCAACTGTGTTGCTTTCACACACAAGAGGGCAACGTCTCCTGTGAGTTCTGGGGTCAAAAAAATCAAGATGGCGTCCACTCCTTTCACAATGGATGCTTTGCTCCTTTTAGGTCAGGGGTAGACAACCTTGGCCCTTTTATGACTCGTGGACTTCAACTCCCAGAATTCCTGAGCCAGCCATGCTGAGGGGACAGGGAGAGGTTTCCAAGCTGAGCCATGCTGGCTCAGGAATTCTGGGAGTTGAAGTCCACGTCATAAAAGAGCCAAGGTTGCCTACCCCTGTGAATCAATACACATAAAAGAGGCAGAGCTTCAGTCTGTGGAGGTGGACATTATTTTGACTTTTTTGCCCCCAAAATGTTTGAGCCCAACATTTCTGATGTTAAGCAAGACATTTGTTAAGTGTGTTTTTCCTCATTTTACGACCTTTCTTGGCACAGTTGTTAATTGAATCACTGCAGTTGTTATTAACATGGCTGCTAAGTGAATTTGGCTTCCCCATTGACCTTGCTTGTCAGAAGGTCGCAAAAACTGAACACGTGACCCTGGGACACTGCACCTGTGTCAGTGTCAGTTGCCAAGCATCCAAATCTTCATCATGTGACCATGGGGATGCTGCAATGATCATAATTGCGAAAAATGTTCATAAGTCACTTTTTTCAATGCCATGACTTTGAACAGTCACTAAATGAACTGTTGTAAGTCGAGGACTACCTGTAAAGTAGAATTAGCCAATCTAGCATGTTCCTTGTCTAGTCTATCTAGCAAAACGTACCCAAACTTGCAAGGAGTTTGACATAATTTATAGACAATTAACTCCGTGCTGGGTAAAAAACGTTTGGAAATAAGTTATAAAGGCAAGTTTTGGTCTATTCCTTTCTGACATTTATCTTATTTTGTCCGGACTGTGGGATATATTGGGGCATCTTTCCCACAGGGTCTCATTCCAACTAATGCTTTTGATAGGAGGGATTCTGCAGGATCCCATCTGGGTGGCTCACCGAGACCCGAGGTTTTAAGACAAAGCTCAGCTTTCGGACTCCTAATGGAGCCCCCATCTCCAGGGAACTTCTCCCTGTCCTCAGTCTCCTCTGGCCACAGATGCCATTTTTTTTAAATTTATTTATCAAGTTGATTTGCTGCCCATCTCGCAGTTCAAGCAACTCAGAGAGAGGTCAACATTCATTTTTCCATTTCAGCAAATTATATATAAGGCTAGATTGAAGCCATAGTGGGGAGAAAAATTGGAAAGTACTGATGGGGGTGGCCAGTGCCAATACAGAAGGCCCTGGGTTCAAGTCTTGACATCAGAGTCTGCCAAACCACCAGGAAGAAAACACTTGGAAGAAGATCCAGATAGGTATTGGTCGCTATGATGTGAAAAAGATGATGAGATTGTAGAAAGAGTGCAGAGAAGAGCAACAAAGATGATCAAGGGGCTGGAGGCTAAAACATATGATGAAGGGTTTGCAGGAATTAGGTATGTCTAGTCCAGGGGTAGGCAACCTTCGCTCTTTTATGACTTGTGGACTTCAACTCCCAGAATTCCTGAGCCAGCCATGCTGAGGAGAAAGGGAGAGATTTCCATGCAGAGCCATGCTGGCTCAGGAATTCTGGAAGTTGAAGTCCACAAGTCATAAAAGAGCCAAGGTTGCCTACCCCTGGTCTAGTCTAATGAAAAGAAAGACTAGGGGTAACATAACAGCCGTGTTCCAATATCTAAGGGGCTGCCGCAAAGAAGACGGGGGTAAACCTCCAAAGCACCTGAAGGCAGAACAAGAAGTAATGGATGGAAGAGAGAAGGAGAGAAGCAACCTAGAACTAAAGAGAAATTTCCTGACAGTTAGAATAATTAATCAGTGAAACGACTTCCCTCCAGATGTTGTGGGTGCTCCAAACTGGAAGTTTTAAAGAAGAGATTGGGCAACCATTTGTTCCAAATGAATATAGGGTTTCCTGCTTGAGCAAGGGGTTGGATTAGAACAGGGATCCCTAACCCCGGTCTGTGGCCCATTTGAAAATGGGCCGCGGGAGAAATGGGTAAGTGGGCATGCATGAGGCTCATGAGCAGAAGGTGCTTGCACTGGCATGTAAAGCTCCATTCATGCAAGTGGAGGGCACGCGTATTTCTGGCACAAATGGAGCTGTGTGCACATTTTTGCACCTGCCACTCACACGCTCCCGTGCCGGGCCACCAAGGTGGAAAGATTGGGGACCGCTGGACCCTTCCAACTCTGTTATTCTGTTATAAATAATACACTACTAGCCACTCAATAATTAGTTTGACTTGAATAGCTGGCACTTGCTGGCAGAGCTTGGAAAATTATATGATTATTATATATATATATGTCTAGTTGCTAAAGAATCATCAGAGATGGCTATTATCCAAGCTTGAGTTTACTAAATGTTGAGTGTCTGCGAAGAACTAATTAGATGCTGGCAACAGTAAGTTTGACTCCTGGCTTGACTCTAGTTCAGTTTTTCTCAAACATGGTCACTTTAAGACGTGGGAACTTCAACTCCCAGAATTCCCCAGGCACTGCAGTAAAACGGGGCAAAACCCGCTTAACAACCGTCTCAAAAAGCAACAGAAATTTTGGGCTCAATTGCGGTCCTAAGTTGAGGACTACCTGTAATGTCCAGCCCTCCAAAGAATAGCATTCAATCATTCTGCAGCCGATTTGGTTGGGAATTCTGCCTTAATGACAGTTTTGGATTTGAGGCAAAACCAAAGATAAAATGCATTCAGGCCTGTTTCAAGAGATCGGCTTGTTTGTGGACAAAGTCTACTTGAAAACTCAAAAATGCATATAAATGCTGCCAAAGGGTGGTTTGTGATTTTGGAAACCTGGTCTGTTCTTGGCTAACATCTCATCTGAGAGGTGACCTAACTCAAAATGCTAATTGCTGTCAGAGAGAAACATTAAATAAAGGAGAGGGGGAAAAATCTGTCACTTGCCAATAATATTTTGCTTCAACACATTTTGACTCCTGTTAAATCAGAATCTGAGGATCTTAAGATGCATGCTGTCTCAAGTATACCTTGGAGGTCACCTAGTCCAATCCCCTCCTTAAAAGTAGGATCTGCAGCAGAAGTAGATTCTGCGCCACAACAATTGGAGTTTGGCAATTAATAAAAATGAATAAAAATTTGGGAGGGGTCTAGACTGCCATTGCACAAGCTTGTACAATGACTAAGCCTTTTTGTCTAAATCAGTGATTCCCAACAGTTAGAACAATTAATCAATGGAACAACCTGCCTCCAGAAGCAGTGAATGCTCCAACACTGGAAGTTTTAAAGAAGAGATTGGACAGCCATTTGTCTCAAATGGTATAGGTTTCCTGTCTGAGCAGGGGTTTGGACTAGATGACCTCCAAGGTCCCTTCCAACTTTATTATTATTATAACCTCAACAACTTTAAGATATGTGGACGTTAGCTACCCAAATTCCCCGAGTCAGCCATGCTAAATCTAAAGAAACATGCTTATTCCATCATCCATCTGAATATAGTCCTTGGCTTTGGGCCATTTGTTTAATGACCTTTCCAAGTTACAATGGCACTGAAAATATTATGATCAGTCCTTGCATTTATAACAGTTGTAGCATCCCATGGTCACATGATCAGAATTCAGGCACTTAGCAGCCCCGATGTTTTTAACCCGGTTGCAGCATCCTGGGATGATGTGGTTGCCATTTGTGACCTTCCCAGGGGACTTCTGACAAGCAAAGTCAATGGGGGAAAGCCAGATTCACCTAACAACTGTGTGATTCATTTAATGACAAAATGGCAAAAGAGGTCACAAAATCAGGAACAAGTCACTTAATGACCGTATCGCTTAGTGACAGAGGTTCTGGTCCCTATTGTGGTCATAAGTGGAGGACTACTGGTATGAGTAGTTACTCTTGACTAGTCCCATTTGGTTTAGCAATTCAGTTCCAGGTATTCTCTTAAACTTTGCTCCTTTAGGTTGAAGGGAGAAAGATCCATTTTGATCCGAACCAGCAAGGCAGTGAAATTGCTTTATTTGGTTCCAGTTACTTTAACCTGCTTTTTAACCAATTAATCCAGTTGCATAGTTCGTTCTCAGAGCTGGCATGCCCAGAAGCATCCTCTTTCTGAATCCTTATGGAGGGAAGATACCTTCATGCATTCCTTTGGGGTTTCTCGGAAGTAGTACAGGTGATCCTCAACTTACAAAAGTTAATTTAGTGACTGTTTGAACTTACAAGGACACTGAAAAAAGTGACTTATGACCATTTTTCACACGACCGATGTAGCATCCCCATGGTCACGTGATTGAAATTCAGATGGGTGGTAACTGACTTATATTTATGACGGTTGCCGTGTCCCGGGGTCATGTGTTTCCTTTTTGTGACCTTCTGACAAGCAAGGTCAATGGGGAGGTCAGATTGACTTAACAATTTAATATTATTAACTTAACAACTGTGGCAAGAAAGGTCGAAAAATAGGTCAAATTCACTTAGCAAC